>NC_020492.1:32041330-32051498 GCF_000184155.1 Fragaria vesca subsp. vesca | reverse complement strand
ATGATGATGTGGCGTGTCAAAGATGACGTAATGAGTCGGTCAACATTTCATGTATTTTGCAGTGTCGGCATGTCGAGTGTGTCCGACAACATAGGGAAAATGTGATTTAAATAAAGCTTAATGTTATCAGGCTGGGACGGGCCTGATCGGGATTATGTGGGCTAGTCCCGAACCCGGACCCGTTTTTTAAAACGGGACGGGCCAAGACGGGATTACACTTTTTCACATCCAAGCCCGTCCCGTCCCACCCATTTTCGGACCTGGATCGGGACAGGATCTCAGGACCGGTTGTGGATGCCCAGCCCTATAAATAAGGGTTCATTCTTAAGATGTTTTGGAGCTTTCCCTAGTAGTGTCAGGAAACTGTTCTTTATTGGTCTTATTCCAATGGGGGTTTTAAATGTAGTTCAAACTAGTCAACACATTTTTGGGTGAGCTGATTGTGTAGTGTTAGTGTGTTACCTACATTCTACAATTAATGGATTAAAACCCACTACAACAAAAAAATAAGACAATTTTAAAGAAATAAAAAAACAGGACAACTCTTTCCCACCTTAACCAAATGTGTTTTAAGATGAGCTCAACAAGAGCATAAATATTGTGTGGAACAAAACGTTAAAAGCTCGTTTAATTTTGAACTCTAGTACGAATACAAACCTGGTACAAATGACTTATCCAGGGTCCTCAAAACATGGTTTAAGGAGGTGAGAATAATAAGAGAATGATCGACAAACTAAAGTGAGGAGTAATGTAAGAATAAGGCTTCCACACTCCCATGGTTTTGGTGTCTCTATTAAACAAGGTGCAAGGGTGTCAGTCAAATATTGACAGAAAATGTCAAAATGTACATCGTGGCTTTTGCTAACAAAAAAAAGTACGTGTCAAATCAAAACTCATCTCTTTATAAATGAAACATAAGTGTCCTCAGTTATGAAAGCTATGCAAAAGGAAAGAGGAGAATAGTCATTGTGAAAATGAATTTATTCCACAAATTACAGATAGACTACATCAGCCTTTTGGTATGTACATGATGGGTAAAACTTTAGAAGAATGTTAGTATGCTACATCTTCTCTACCCCCAAAAAAGTATACTACATCTTCAACTATCTCAACCAATCAGCATGGTATCCCCATAGCTAAACAAAAAAGATGGGGAAAGATATACAAGCCAATTAAAAAACGGCATATTAGATCCTATTACAACAATCAAATATCACATTCAAAATCTACTACATTTTAGACTCTGCCAACAAATTTCAGGCCATAACAACATCCACAACATCTAATTTCATTAAGCGCGAGTTAAACATTAAAAAGGCAAAACAAAGCTAAAACTAAAAGCGAGAGTTCAGCTTCTACATCCAAGCAGAGAAAGGGAAAAACCATGCGCCCTTGAATGTTAAAGGTATCCTCTTCATCTTTAAGGCAACTCTACTTCCTAGTTCACAGCTTCAACATAATTCCAATAAGCATGCCAGCATACCTCTGCAAACACATTAAAAGAAACATGAAGAGACGAAACTAGAAAAAGAACACCAAAACAAAAATGAAAATAAACAAGAATGCAACAGAGGATAACCACTAATATGTATTAACATAACATATCTTCAAAATGCAAGGATGGATCACAAATGTATGAAATATAAACCGACACAATCTAGGGGAAGGGAGCATCTTAATAAGCAAAATAAGAGAGGTAAACAGTAGTAACACAATCAATAAAATTACATGTAATGCAGAACCTTTAGTACAATGTAAGACCAAATTACCAGAAGCACCTACACCTAACACTAAATATGAAGCAAAATCATTAGAATTAATAAGCAATTCGTTTCAGTGAAATTTTACAACCGAGGACACAAGAAGTTAGATGAGGTGTCATGCAAAGACAACTATGTTTGTCCAAGGATCTAAATCAAGTTGCTTAAATACTATGTAAACAAATCATTTGCCGTAAGAAGCTGCACAAAAAATAACGGACAGATTCCTAACTCTCCTACTGAGTGAGGACCAAGAACTATCTAGATTGACAAAAAATTCCCTGACCCACTTCGGACCAACATTAGAAGCTGGGGCCTCTACTAAATTTAGAATCTTTAGGAGGTAGGAAACTATAGCAGATAGCAAGGCAAATACCATGAGGCTGTTCAAATCCCAGAGAACATGAGAAAACAGTATAGAATAATAAACATATAAAGAAATCATCTTAGCAGCCACCATTTTGATTATTGAGAGGAGAGGCGACCACATTCATCTCAACCAAAAGTCAAAATTTTATTGATCTAAAATTGTGATTAAGTTAAGCTATGACCACATTGGTCTTTTTCTGATCTCAGATGCATGTGAACCCTACTTCTATGCATTTGGAAAGAAAAAAAAATTCGAAAAAAATATTACACATTTCATATTACTAAAATTTCAGTTTTCCATGCAAGTCAAAACATAAATTCATGTAGACAGGTTCTGCAAACAAATCCCCAACAAACCATCCAGGTTTGTAGTTACAAGTCTTACAACATTACGCAGGACCCCTTTCATAGAACCTAAATAACATGAAAAGCACATTTTGAGTTATTGAAGAGGTGGAACAGTGTCTGAACATGCGGACCTAAACCTGTAATTGATAATCTAACACAATGAACCAGGACGGTTGTGGATTACCAAATGTAATTGATCACCTTTACTGCATACGGTCATGTCAACACAGGAAACAGTACTAAGATGCAGCTGTTTAGGATTCTAAATGGGTTAAAACTTTGTAAAAAGCCCAAAGTGCCCTAGTGAGATTCAGACCTGCTTGGTTTTTTAAGAAACACTTCCAACTGCTTGGTTCATATTTGGGTTTTACTCCCCTTCTATTAGGTTATGAGTTGAGTAGTAGATCCCCATTTCTTTACCATTATATATGAAACAAGGTTCTAATTCAAAGACTTCAAAATACTTCAGATTGCCATGCTAGTCCTACTTTTGGACAAGGTGGCAAGAAAACGTAAAAAGTACAAAAGCATTTTCTTGAGGCAGGCAAACACTTTCTAAGGACTTTTGAAGGCTCGTAGATTTTTGCAGCCAAACAACAAATTCCTCAAGTATAAGCACTTATAATAGGATGTGGCACAGCCAAAGTGATACAGGGCGAAAGCTTTTCCAAGGAAATAGTTCTGAACAAGCACAAAAATAGTTCTGAGCAAGCCACACGAATGCTTGTAAAGTTTGTGGAGAAGTATATCATTCAGACTTCGACAACAAAAATGTAGTTAACTAGTTATGCATCATACTTACGCCCATATGTAAATATAGCATAAAAACTTGAAACCAAGGCTGTGCATTGATTGTTAAATCTGAGTATGACATTTATTTTGTTAAAAATGCTAGTAAGACACTATATTTGTTTAACACAGCATTGATCACCAAAACTGTAAAGTCAAATAAGTGAATAACTGATATCTTTTACTAGTTACAGAGTTACAGCACTATGGAATGAGAACAAGGTGATGCTCTTTAAACAAATAAACTACAGCAGAGGTATAACTATACAGGAAAGACACAAACTACAACGGTCATGATCAAAGCATAAGAAAACCTTTATAGAGCATTTTGGAAGCAAACACAAGAATACTCTTCAAGTTTATAAGAAGGCCATAAAATTCATTAGAACTTTAAAGGCTTACCTTTGGCCACACAAGATTTAAATTGCACTCCTGTTATGTAGAAGCAAGGAAGAGAAAGCAGCGCAGCCATTAAAGAAACAAGGATCCAAACACAGTCCTACGAGCGTGGCAGGCCAAAAGTTTCTTTCACATTTCTTTCTTTCTCAAGGAACTAACCAAAAGAAAGAGTTACTCAGAAGTAAGCCGCCGCCTCTTCCCATAATCAACATCCCTAGATCTTGAACGGCGATCCCTAGATCTTGAACGACGGTCATCATCTTCAGGTAAGCGTGCCTTACTATGAGTCCTTGTTGACCGCCCCCTCTCAGTTTCATCCTGGTGGACCATTTCACGATCTCTGTATTTATGATGATCAGCATATCTTTCTCTATCTTCCCTGTACCTTTCACGATCGTGATCTCGAGAACGTTCTCGACCCCTGTCACGCTCTCTGTCACGCTCTCTGTCCCTCTCTCGATTAACATCTACATCATTACGATGCCTTCTTTCAGTCCATTCATGGTCATGACCCACATCTTTTTCTCTCGGCATGTCTCTGTCAAACCCTTGGTCCCTATCTTCCCGATACCTCCTGTCAGAAGATCCAGACCAGTCCCTCTCTGAACCTCTATCTTTCTCCTTCATGGTATTCTGCCACCCACCTCTATCATGACTAGCCTCACCATATTGATGATCAGAACCAGCTTCTTCACCATAACTAGACTCCCCAGCTCTGCCACCACCATGCTCCTCACCAGGCCATCCACCCCCCATACTAGGATCTGGCCACATTCCCATATTAGGCCCATCAACACCTGATGTTGGCATCATTCCCATTCCACTCATGGGCATACGTCCAAAAAATGCAGGATTCACATGAGGGGCTACTCCAGGCAGCCCAACACCCCCCACAGGTGGGAATGAAGACATCATCCCTGAGAAAGGAGGCTGTGGAGCTCCTGGAAAGCCTCCGTAACTCCCCATTCTTCCCATTGGAGCCCCAAAAGCTGGATCAAAGCCCTGACCCATCATTGACTGAGGGTGTATCAAAGGAGGGGTTGCACCAATACCTTGCCCAAACCCATTTCCACCATTCCCCATTATACCTCTGCCACTCATCCCACCCCTATTCCTCATTGGACCACCTGGACCTCTACCTCCCATACCCTGAGAATTACCTCGGCCCCAGTTAGCTCTCCCATAACCTCTGTTGTTATTATCCCCACCTTGATAATTCCCACCAGTCGTAATGGCACTCCCACCAGCTTTATTCCCAGCAGCATCATTAGGCCCCCTCCTTGGTTGAACTTGTGCAGTTTGGGATACCTGTTGGTTCCTATTCACTTGAGCCTCCCCCATTCTCTTAACACTATATGGTGTTGTTATAGCAACAACACACGGCCGCCCATTTAACAAATGCCCATGCATTCCCTCCTTGCAGGCCATGGCAGCAGCAGAATCATAGAAATCTACCTGGCAATATCCTTTAGACTTCCCACTGGCTTTCTCTTCGTAAAACTTCACTTCCTTCACTTGTCCATACTTGCACAACTCTGCCTCCAGCTCTGCATCTGTCGTCCACCAGTGCAAGTCCCCCACATACAATGTCGCCCCACCAGCAGCACCTCCACCGAATCCTCCTCCCGGACCACTATTCCCACCGACACCGTTCACATTCCCCCCTCCGACACCACCAGGTTGCCTCAAGAAACCCTCATTTCCCACATTCCCAGCAGCACCACCACCATGTAACTGTTGCTGCGGAGGCTGCGATTGCGGTTGTAATTGTTGCTGCTGAGCACCCATCCCTTGAGCCCCACTTTGCTGCTCAAACTCATTCAATTTACTCGACGCTTGCCCTAATTCAATCCTCATCCCACCTCCACCGCCAACCGGCCCTTTCATCTCGTTCCCTCTAAACCCTAGATTCTGATTCCCAAACCCAGCACCCCCTCCGGAACTCGGTATCGGAGCCCCTTGATGTAGCTGGGCGGCCGAGACCTCCGGCAAGTCCACCTTCTTCTCCTCCGCCACCGCCGCCTCGTTCTTTCTCATAGACTGATAAAACCCCTCGCCGACATTGACATCGTTGTAAAGGTCCTCGTAGTCGTCGTCCTCCTCGGCAAGAAAGCCGTCGTCGGCGACGGCGGAGATGGCCTCGTTGCGGTGGAACTGATCCATGTGGTCGGCTCCGTCGCCGTCGTCCATTCTTGGAAGCTAGGGTTTTTTTTTGGGTGAAAATTTCAAGTGAGTGGTGGGAGTGAAAGTGTGTCTAGAATCTAAAAGGAAGAAGCACTTAACAGAAAGAAACAAGATTAGGGCGTCGGAGATCTTACCAGGGAAGAGAGAGAAAACCCGAATCTGGTGAGTTCTCTCCGGTGGAGTTGAGATTTTTGGTGCCTTCGATTTTCTGGAGTGCGAGCGACACAAAATAGAACGCTGGAGAAGTAAAAAAAGGGGTTTCGACAAGTTTCCCGGCTTGATAAGAAGTCCGTCTTACTCAACATATAAAAAGGGTAAAAAAAATGTAGAAAATTTCATATAAATCTACTTTGGGATATTTTCTTCCACATAAGTCCACCCAAACATTTTTACCCATATAAGTCCACTTTTAAGCCTAAACATGTCATTTTATTTTTACGATATACCTAAAATACCCTCCGATCTTTTACACCAAATATGTTCCTCTCTCTCTCTCTCTTACGGATTCAGAATTTCAGATCGGACATAAGGACCAGAGCCAAATACGATTAGTTGAGAGCTCCACAAGCGTCGTTCGTCGTGGTTTGCACGTCCTTCATGGCGGTCCAGTTGTCGGCGGCAGAGAAGAAGACCGGGATCGGAAACCATAGATCTGAACCTTCTCTCTATCCATTCTTCCACTTCGATTCCGCCGCCGCCGCCGTGACAAAGTTGCCACCGCCTCGACGATGACTTTTGGATCCACTGTCGAAGACTCCTCGATGACCTCCGCTTCGGCCTCGACTGCATCTTATCAACGCGAAGGTCAAACCGATTCCGATGACGTGGTCCACCTCCTCTCTCTCTCTCTATATTCTCTTTCTCTCTCTTGCTCCTCTGATTCCATCATTTCTCCGATAAAGCTGAAGCCAGTGGTACATTTTGTTGCTAACCGATTCCATCATATCTTCTCTTTCTCTCTTTTGTAACCGGTGGTACATTTTGTTGCTAAAGGTAGTAGTTTTTGTAGATGGTGGTAGTAGTTTTTGTAGATGGTGGTAGTAGCTTTTGTGGCCGGTGGTAGTATTTTTTGTGTTCGTCGAAAACCTCACAGTAGTAGCTTTTGTAGACGGTGATTGTAACTTTTGTAGGTGGTGGTAGTAGCTTTTGTGGCCGGTGGTAGTATTTTTGTGTTCGTCGGAAACCTCACAGTAGTAGCTTTTGTAGACGGTGATAGTAGCTTTTGTAGCTGGTGGTAGTAGTTTTTGTGGCTGGTAGTAGTAGTTTTTGTATTCATTAGAAACCTCACAGTAGTAGCTTTTGTAGCTGGTGGTAGTAGCTTTTGTGGCTGGTGGTAGTAGTTTTTGTGTTTGTCGAAAACCTCACAGTAGTAGCTTTTGTAGGCGGTGGTAGTAGCTTTTGTAGCTGATGGTAGTAGCTTTTGTGGCTGGTGGTAGCATCTTTTGTGTTCGTCGGAAACGTCGAAAACCTCACAGTAGTAGCTTTTGTAGGCGGTCGTAGTAGCTTTTGTAGGCGGTGGTAGTAGCTTTTGTAGCTTGTGGTAGTAACTTTTGTGGCTGGTGGTAGTAATTTTTGTGTTCATCGGAAACCTCACAGTAGTAGCTTTTAGTAGGCGGTGGTAGTAGCTTTTGTAGCTGGTGGTAGTAGCTTTATAGCTGGTAGTAGTAATTTTGTCATCGTCGAAGGTCGGTCGGAAATCTCGCCGGAGGTCGGCCGGAAACCTCGCCGGAGGTCCGCCTGAAACCTCGCCGGAGGTCAGCTGGAGACTGTTCCGAAATGAGAGTGATTGTTGACTTTTTATACTAGTGGCATTCTTGTAAATATAAAGGAGAAAATCTAATTTTTTTTGTTGGATGACAGTCTGTAATTATGTTGAACTTCAATACTTAATACAAAACCTTATTTAGACTTGGGTGGACTTATGTGGGTAAAAATGTTGGGGTGGATCTATGTGGGAAAAAATGTCTCAAAGTGGACTTATATGTAATTGGCCCAAAAAAATGTAACTAAGCAAAATACGACTCTACATTATTTTAATTTTCAATTTTTTCAAAAATAAGATTACATCATTTAAAGAAACAAATGTAATATACATGATAAGGTTGATTTAATGTAAACATACTAGTTAGGCTGCAAGTGAGACTGACGTTAAAAGCAACAAAAACATCTCAAACCCTACCTAGTCCCTAAAATGGAACATTGTATCCTCAAAACACTTAAGACCTCACTCGGTGTACGTTTAAAGAAAACAATCTAGTAAAACAACTACATTAAAGAGACCGGATTAAGGTAAAAGATAAGCGGGCTACCCTGACAATCCAACCCAGCCTAAAACAAAGTGAATAGAGGAGAGAGAATTGGCCAAGAAAGCTAGGCCTAATCATGGCCTAAGACCACTACCTACATTCTCCTCCTCCCACCCCGCTAGACTAGATCGACTATCTAGAGCCATCCCCGAACACCGTTAGTCTGGTGGAGTGGTGGTCTTCACCGACCTTCTACCATGGAACAACCTAAACGGATAACCCTGTCGCTTGCTTGAACGTCGTCGCCCTTCAAATCACCAACACCTCCGCCTGATTCGACCTTTAAAACAATGATTTGCTCATATTATCCTATATTTTTATGGCTTCTAATCTTTGTATTTATGTTTAGTATCTCTTATTTCTGATCAATTTATGTTAATTTAGTGTTTTTGTGGGTTTATATCGTGGAGAGAACAAAAGAAGCTAAAATGAGCAAATTGGGATTGAAGGGCGCTTGTAATCCCAAGTGCCAGAATCTGCCTGTGCAGAACGTCCAACTTCGCAGAATTACTATGAACGTTCCAAATCGAATCAGACTTGGGCTATATATCATTAGAAAACCACGGATGTCTACTTTCTTTAGCATTTTACAGATCTCGATTTCGGCACTTCTAGGGTGGGTTATGATCGTTTGAATGGAAAATTCATAGATCAAATAATAGGTGCACAACTGAAAGTATAAAGAAGACATGAAATTGAAATGCAGGAAAGGAAAGAAAATACTAAACTTCATTCATTCTTCAGATAAGACCCAAATGGGTAGCAACTACAACATTTATCATTCGACAAAAAGGGGCCATTGTCAACTAGCAACAAAATATCTTCTCACTAGCTAACAACACTAGGATGGAGCTAAGTTGGGCTAACATGATTGATCAAAAAATGAAGAGCAGTTGGGCCTAAGGAAATAGGTGCAATAATAACCCCACCCCCCCCCCCCCTTCAAAACAAGTCTGTCTACAAGCAATGAAAGCCGGAAAGTGAGCACTGATAGATTTGGCGACCTCCCAGGTTGCGTCGGTCTCCGGCCTACCTTACCATTTGATCAACCAAGTGGAGATTTTCTTTACTCTGTCTAGGCGAAACCCCATGTCCAATACTCGATCTGGTTTCCAATTTATGCTTTATTGAATTGGGCGAGTGTTCCTATCACATGTATGTCATTCCTAATTGTTTCTTCATCAATGATACATGGAAAACTTGATGAATCTTACAAGTTTCTGACAATTGAAGTTTATAGGCCACTGCCCAATCCGTTGAATGACCTTAAAGGGTCCATAAAAGCTTGGAGAAAGCTTATGAACAACCCTCTTGGTCAGAGACTTCTGCCGATATGGCTGGAGCACCCAATCTCCTTCGATAAATTCTCTTTGTTCTTCTCTTATCGGCCATCTGTTTCATACGATTCTGAGCCTTAACCATATGTGACTTCAGGGTTCGAAGTGACACGACCCACCACCCAGAGTAAGTCGTGCGGGGACCACCTCCAAGGAAAATTTACTGAAAAGATTAAGAAAATCTCCCTTGCAGATGGACAACCCTAACTCGAAAATTTCATATTACACTCTTAATTTAACGCTTCTGAATATCACATAAAATACAAAATTCTAAAGTATTCAGAGCTACTAAACACAAGCGGAAGCAAGAAAACACAAGTAGGTTGAACAGGTAACCTACTGATGAAAACTGGCCGAAAAGCGGGTGACTATGCCTCGTCTCCTACTAGATCCAACCCGAACTCTGCAGACTGGGCAATTTAAAACGAAGGGCCCAGGGGAAAACATTTAATAACGTTAGAGTGAGTGGACAAAAATAAATTAATAATTAAAATATTTATGTTTCCCCAAATTAATTTCTAAGGAAAAATCGAATGCATGCCGCAAGCGATAAAACCTTTATCCCATAAAATATCGAGCCTCTCAGATTCTATAATATATGTATGTATTTACACTCGTCCATACTCCCTATATAAATTCATGGGTCTATATAGGGCTACTACGCTCGCGTCCAACG
>NC_020492.1:32034525-32041260 GCF_000184155.1 Fragaria vesca subsp. vesca | reverse complement strand
TCGGCGGTTCCGGCGGCTTTTTTCTCCTCTTCGGCGGCACCACCGGCTCGGACACTAGGCCGGGGAGGGAGAGGAGGTGACGGGGGTCCGATCTGGGCTGGTGCGGCGGCGGTTGGTGGCCGGACGGCGGCGGGAGGACGGCCGGAAATTCTTCTGGGTGTAGAGAGGGGAAAACCGGGTGAGAAGAGAAGAAAAATCGGGAGGGAGGGAGAAGAGAAAGAAGAAGAAATGGGTTGGGCTCGGCCCAGCCGACCCAACACCCCTTTTAACCCATAATTCCAAAATTCAACACCCCGAAAAATAATACCCGAATAAAAATTACCTTTTACTAGCTAAAATTTACTATTTTTACCGTCGTCGTATTTTCCTCATACGAATAATCCTCCGCACATAATCGTCCCCGAAACCCCTCTAGGGACCAATTAAACTATTTACTCAATGATCGAGACGGTAAAATTCTTATTATAATCACGCTAGTAAATAAGGTAAAAATATAAGGGTCGGGATGTGACACGAAGCAACTCATCCCTCTTTTGCAATTTGTCATCCACTGCATGGGCTAAGTTCCTGCATGGGATATATCGATCAATTATGGGAGGTGGGTACTCGTACAATAGTTTAAAAGGTTTTGTCTATATTTTTGAATGATAGGAAATATTAAGCCACCATTCCGCCCGACCAGTTTTCCGGCTTGTCATAAGTAAAACACTGCAGGAAGTGCTCCAAGGATCGGTTGACGACCTCAGTTTGGCCATCCGTCTGTGGGTGGTACGCAGCACTGTGCTGTAGACAGGTCCCTTAAAGTTTGAAGAAAGCTTTCCAGAAATTAATGTAAAGGAATACCAAGTCACAATCGCTGACAATCCGCTTAGGGTGCCATGTAAAAGAATATATTCTTCACAAATAATTCAACAATGGTTGAAGCAGTATAGGGGTGTGTCACTAGTATGAAGTGAGAGAATTTAGATAGCTGATCCATAACTACCATAATGGCGTTGAAGCCATTGGAAGTCGGCAATCCCCCGATGAAATTCATTGATATATCTTCCCAAACAGAAGTGGTTGCGAGGGAAGTTGTATTTGCAGCCCCCAGATAGTCATGGCTACTGATATCATGATAGGTGCACTACTGAAAGTATAAAGAAGACATGAAATTGAAATGCAGGAAGGAAAGAGATATAGTAAACTTCGTTCATTCTTCAGATAAAACCAGTAACTACAACATTTATCATTCGGCAAACAAGGGTGACTGCCAACTGGTAACAAAATACACTCTCACTAGCAAACAATACTAGGATGGAGCTAAGTTGGGCTAACAAGATGGATCACAAAATGAAGAGCAGTTAGGCCTAAGGAAATGGGTGCAACATCATATCAGAAAATTCGTTTGGATTTGCAAACATTCGAGGAGAACTCAAGTTCTGTGGCAGAAGATCATCCAACCCCACTAGCGGAACTTCATTAGGGCCGGAGGTGGCCATGGCCCCTACAAGATTTTAAAAATCATGATGTGCACATATGTAATTGGTTGTGAGTTTAATGAGTTTGAAAAAAAAAATTCCATGTATTGGCCCCCTAAAACATAGTTTTGTAGTTCCGCCATTGTCCAACCCTAATGCTTTAAGGAAGTTAATTCAGTTAAGAATGCAAAGAGTACTTATCTGCCTAGTTCTACAAGTGATATTTCAAGGTTTTCTGATTCTATATCAAGAAAAGAGTCTGAATCAAAGTCTTAAAAAGAAAATATAAGCCAAATATGAGCAGGAATCTTCTATATATAAGAGATCACAAATTTCACATAAACATGAGGTCTCAAGAGCACATTAAAGACGCCTAAGGGTGCAGAGACTATCCATCGATATCTCGATATCCATCCATTTTGTCCTTCATTCCCTTTCCATTCGTTTCATGTTTTTTTTTAGTTTTTTTTTTTATTATTTTATTTTATGCTTTACTTAGTTATTTTTAGCTAAGGCAAAATTTTAAGAACAGTACATGACAAATGGTCAACTCCTAATTTTGGTGTTTCAAGTTTCAAAACAATCATAAAGGTACATGAACTTCTAATCTCAACTAAAAATATGTACATGCCGTTGTCTTCCGTTATCTTATGTGTTTTTAGTTAAAATTTGAAGGACAAATCCGTCACTCCATAATTTAGCAGTATTAATTATTAAAATTAATAATTACTAAGGAGAGAGAAATAAAAAGATCCAATTCTGATTGCTGAACTAGTAATAATTTTTTTTGAGGAGCAGCAAAATCATTTTTTAGCACATAAGATCCAATTCTCATTGTTGAACTAGTAACAAAACAACAATTACTTGAAGACCAAACTTAAAACAGAAAATAGAATAGAGTGATCTACTTGCAGATAACAAATTCATTAAGATCATGGTCTGAGTTAACAAAATCAAAAAAAGTATATAAATAGAAAAAGAGTAAAACAAATATAAAGAAAAGGGAGAATGGAGAAAACCCGAAATCACCCTTTGAAAATTAAGAAATTGCATAGAGTTGCGTTACTGACGTCATGTACTAAAAATGTGTCATGATTCTATTGTCATGTACCTTTATGATTGTTTTGAAACTTGAAACACTAAAATTAGGAGTGTATCATTTGTCATGTACAGTTCGTAAAATTTTCTCTTTTGCTAAAGTTTTTCTATTGTTAAGATGATGCTCTAGCATGAATATTTACGTATTTGATGATTGATAAATGAGTTTATAATTTCTTTATGATGAATTCTTAGTCACTATTTGAATTGATGTTTTATGTTTAAGTTTTTTTTTTTTGATTGATCACCTTTGAGCTTTTACATCTAGCAAGTAGAAGATGAATTTGAGGCGTACTTGCAATATAATGCAAATGAGCTTCTTATTAAGTATTGTGAATTATATTATTGTCGTGCTTGAAGTAATGATATGCATGATTATCTTGTTTTCTAGAACATAATGAGTTTTGTGTGTTAAATTTATGTCATATCGATCCAAATAAACTGCATGTTAGGATATACGACCTCTACTGTACCTAGAGATAACCATACACTTCAGGAAAATTATGGTCTAAGCATCATACTTGGACTTAGATATGAGAATTGACACTTAGAGCTAGAGATATGAAAGAATCTAGTTAATTGCATCTAAACGTAGATAGGATTGTTGGTGATTGATTCTGAAAATCTGGGTTCTACGATATTTGCTAGAGATGAAAGAATCTAGTTAGTTGCATGTAAACGTAGATAGGATTGTTAGTGATTGATTCTAAAAATCTAGGTTCTACGATCTTTGCTTTTCAATTTATATCTTGTTTGTTTCTTTCTTTGTAGTTGATTATATTTAAAGTCCATGGTTTAGATTAATTGAGTTAGAATTTGAGTTGATTATCAATACTCAATTGGAACGACCTTGTACTTGCACCCTATACTAACAACAATTCGTGAGCTTGCGAGTTCTAATTAAAATTTCACAACAAACAACTACGAAGCTCTCAGTACTGCCGTCAAATCAAAACCAGATTTGTAGATATGCAGACTGATGCCGCAAGCGTGACTTCTCACAACAACTGTCACCGGAAGCAACAAAGCTACCAATGTCACAACCAAACACCACGATCCAAGCTGTCGTCCCAAACCACCAACCAAATCGATATGATCTAAACTCAATTAGTTGGAGTGCCACAGACCACAGAGCAGCTGCTTCGAGTTAAGTTCTCGCTGTCGTCACAATCCGTGCATTCAAACACGATCGTCAATCCATCCGGAAGAGGTGCGCCGCCGTCAATTTGAAACCTACAGTTTCAGTGTGTCGGAGTCGCTCCAACAGTTATGGAGGCTCCCTGTATACACGTGAAAACTTTCCAACATTTGAGATTTAAATGGGCAAATTGTTAACCATGTAAGTGTAGTTTAGTCTTTATTCTACTTATATATAGTTGAAACCTCTCTTGCTTATTCAACAGAACAGGCACAATGTAGTCCTCAATTGCTTTTGCATTTTCTCTTTTATACATTCTTTACCTTTCTACATCTTTAGCTTCAATAAGCCATGCTCGCTTTCATGGATGACCTATTTAATTATTTGATGATAAAAAAGACTTTGGCTATTTGATTATTTGATGTGATCAACAATTCAACTATTGTAATTTTTTTGAAGACAAATCAATAGATTTTCATTAAGACTAAAAAACTCAAGCTAGAGTAGACATCATCTATACCATTTTGCTACCATGTCCAGATATACAAGAAGTTGTGAGTAAAGCTCATAACAGTGCAGAATCACTTATTAATCGTATTCTTGCTCATTGATTCAAAGTGAGCCTATATACTACAACTTAGATAGCATAGTAAGTAATAGGCAATTCAAAATAAAAATTGCACATGTTCTTTGCCCTTAACATATAGTAGGCCTAGTATGGACTCCATCAGACAACAAGCTTCAAATTTCTTAGTCGTCTTCTTTTTAGCTGGGTTTTGGATCCTGCATGCCGACCTCTTATTTTCTTTGCATTGTTGGACTCATCAGATGCATAAGAACCCACATGTACAAAAGTACCAATACTGGCTTTCACAAACCCTAAAAGCTTTTGTTGTGAGTTTGATGACATGTATCTTGATTCTCTTGCAAGATGCAGTAGTGGTGGCTAAAAAAGTATCGAAGGCAGTTTTAAGCTTCTATGGTGATGGAAATAGTAAGCTAGGATGCCTATACTGATAAAGAGCCTTCCTTCTCAGATGGTGTCGACATCAATGCCAGCATATTTGACGAACCTACTGATCTTTGCAAATCTTGCTATATGATGATGATAGGCTTATAAGGTACTCATGAGGCAAAATAAGGGTTCAAATGCCTTGAAATTTGAACACACCATCCACCAAATCTGCGCTAGCAAAGCTACCAAAGGATTTTGGCAACTCAGCCCTAGCAACAACATTAAGAGACAAGGTGCCCCCTTGTCTTGAGACAAATATCATTCTCATGGAAAACCAAATCACAGTGCTCACAAACATCAATCAGATTCTCAAAATGAAATTCAATCCCACGTAGCCTCAACCCCTTGCCATAATTTTTAGGGTTTTCTTTTGAAAAAAATACAAGGTGAGAAAGAGAGCGAGTATGACACGACCCACCCCAAATTTCACCTTGAAATCCAGAGTAAGTCGTGCGGGGACCACCTCCAAGGAAAATTTATCGAAAAATCGGCATAACCTCCCTTGAAAATGGACAACCCTTCCTAATAATACCTGCAAACACTTCTGAAAATTTAAATCCAACCTTAAACTCCTGGAGCCTCCGTGCTCCCCAAATCACAACACCACCCAAATTATTTACTAATCTAAACAAATCTCATATCCAACCATTTATAGGTTCAGAGCAACTCTAACAAGAAGAAAGGAAACATAATAAATTAACAAGCGGAAGCTATATGATGACTATGCCTCATCCCCATGTACGCCCAACCTCAACTATGCAATCCTACAAACTGGGCATTTTTAAAACGAAGAGCTCAGTGGAAACATTTGAAACACGTTAGAGTGAGTGGACAAAAATAAATTAACGAATAAAATATTTATGTTTCCCCAAATCAATTTCTAAGGAAAATCGAATGCATGCTGCAAGCGATAAAACTTTTATCTCATAAATGTCGAGCCTCTCAGGCTCTATAATATATGTATGTATTTACACACGTCCATACTCCCTATATAAATTCATGGGTCTATATAGAGCTACTACGCTCGCGTCCAACGCTCACGTCACGCCTTAATGCGGTGCTACACTACGCCATTAAGGTGGACAGACGGGTGTATAAATATGTGCCCATACCCCCTATATAGAATTAAACACTCATATAGGGCTACTACGCTCACGTCCAACGCTCACGTCACACCATAATGCGGCTATATGCTACGCCATTAAGGTGGACAGACACATATGGCTAGCTAGCATTTCTATACATACTCTCTCATAAATACATATTTATATCCACCGAAAATCCCATTTTCGGTATCTCTCCAAGAGAAATAAAAATCGTCAAAAATTAAAATGACGTCAAAATACTCCACGACATTAATTGTTCAACCATGAACTATAGCATGCATTTATTTAAAATAAACGTCCACTCACAAATTAGGCCTAAGCCTGATGTCGATCTGGGGTCTCGTCTGCTCGAGCCTCCTCACTGAAAAGTTTAAGTGTGTAATATGAAATTTTCGAGTTAGGGTTGTCCATCTGCAAGGGAGATTTTCTTAATCTTTTCAGTAAATTTTCCTTGGAGGTGGTCCCTGCACGACTTACTCTGGGTTTCAGGGTGAAATTCGGGGTGGGTCGTGTCAGGTTGAGGCTTATTCTATCCCTACATAAGAAAGACACATCAAAAGCGAAATCAGAATCTGCCAAGTTTTGTAGGTCAACTTCCACGAGACCTATAGGAAATCTCACTCACTGGAAAATGGTGAAATTGGTACCATTGGAAAGGTCTATGTGTCTACTTTCCAGGGACACCAACCATTTGATCATACCTATCATATTGAGTGAGTTATGGCCGTTTTCGTAAAGTAGGACGAATCTGTCCGAGAATCTGATTTTAGCAAAACAGTCAACTTCGACGGAATGTTGTGAATAGCTCCTAAGGAACCAGAACGTGTGTAATATACGGTTGGAAAGCTAAATGAGTCTAGTTTCCAAAACGTTTACGGTTCGTTCATATGTATTCCTAGTAGAAAGTTACGACTGTTC
>NC_020492.1:32032323-32034505 GCF_000184155.1 Fragaria vesca subsp. vesca | reverse complement strand
TATATAGAGCTACTACGCTCGCGTCCAACGCTCACGTCACGCCTTAATGCGGTGCTACACTACGCCATTAAGGTGGACAGACGGGTGTATAAATATGTGCCCATACCCCCTATATGAATTAAACACTCATATAGGGCTACTACGCTCGCGTCCAACGCTCACGTCACACCATAATGCGGCTATATGCTACGCCATTAAGGTGGACAGACACGTAGGGCTAGCTAGCATTTTTATACATACTCTCCTCATAAATACATATTTATATTCATCGAAAATCCCATTTTCGGTAACTCTCCAAAAGAAATAAAACCGTCAAAATAAAATGACGTCAAAATGCTCCACAACATTAATTGTTCATCTATGAACTATAGCATGCATTTTATTTAAAACAAAAGTCCACTCACAACTCTAGGCATAAGCCCGACGAAATCCAAATCGCCACTCCAGAGAGGTTTCCTCGAACCCTGGCACAAATATAAAATTAATTTCCCAACTAAAACAAAATAGGCAAAATTAACCGAGAGCCATAACTACGCTCATTATTACCTAACTTTGATATTCTTAAATCGAAACGATCCGAACTTAAATATCATACTCGGCAGCTGTAATTACAACCTCCCCAAAAATACGATTTAAATCCTACGGCCGGATTCTACATTAATTAACCGCCAAAAATACCACACTTCAGAAATTCATAAACCTATCCAAAACCCATCCAAAAATTCCATAACTCACTTCAACAAACTCCCCTTAATATTCTAAATTTAAAACCCTAAAAATCTTCCAAACAGTGGCGGTGCCGGCGGCGGCTCCGCGGGCAGCGGCGGCCCGAGGCCGATTCCGGCGACCTCCAATGCCTATGAAATTTTGACAGCATCTTCCTCTCATCATGCTCTACAACTTTCCTAACTAGCACAAACCCAAAATCCAAGCCTAGCTATGCCAATCGAACAGAAACATCAAAAACGCTATAGAATTTCAACTTCACATTTCTCCTTACCTAGCTCAAGAGAGGGTGAGCTGTTTGGAGGGGTTGCTGCACGGGAGGAGGGCTACAAAACGAGCCAAGGATCGTCGGTTTTGGTGGCCGGAGGAGGGAGCTCCGGCGAGAGAACCACCACGGCAGCTTGCGGCTCCGGGCGTCGTTGCTCTCTCACGGCGGCGCTAGGGGAGCTGCTACCGGCCTAGAATGGAAGCTGGGTCAGAGGCAGTCAGTTTGGGACTAGAGCGGCGGCAGATGGTGGCCGGACGGCGGCAGGAGGACGGCCGGAAAACCGGACAGCGGGAGGGGCTCGGGAGAGAGAGGGAACCGGGAGGAGAAAAGAGAAGAAAAAGAGAAAAGAAAAAATGGGCCTCTAACACCCGGTCCAACAACCTTATACACCAAAACCCACTCTAAAATTTACACCCCAAAATAATACCCTAATAAAAATTACCTTTTACTAGTTAAAATTTACCATTTTTACCGTCGTCATATTTTCCTCCCACGAATAATCCTCCGCACATAATCGTCCTCGAAACCCTTCTAGAGACCAATTAAACTATAACTTCAATGACGGAGACGGTAAAATTCTTTTTATAAACAAGCTGGTAAATAAGGTAAAAATTTAAAGGTCGGGATGTGACAGAGTAACCCTAAATCGAATATGTCGAGTAACAACAAAGATATGATCTTTGGTGCATATGTTCCAACCACTGAAGCCACATTCATGATGATTTGTTTCCTTTCAAGCTCCAACAACATTCTCAGAAGTGCAATGTATCCATAGGGTTAGAGGTGATTGGTTGTAAGCCATCATACTCTTGGAAAATCACAAGGGCTCAAAGATAATACCAAGGCCCTCCTTAGAAGTTCTTATTGCGATATGTGGGTAGATCGAATGTGAAAACAAACAGATTGGATCTCACCTGAACTCTAAATCCCTGATACAACACCTAGAGGCATCTCAAGTCCGTTCCTATATCAAGGACAATATACTTCTTGGGCGCTGTCAATGGCTTTGCGAACAAGTATACGCGCGCACTTGGCCTGATCACTTCATCTTGTTTCATGTAGGAGATATTCAGTGACGGATCCAGGATCCGAATTTCATCTATGCTAATAAAACTATAATAGTTTCTAATATAATTTTTTTTTTGTCGATATTGTTAAACCCAATTATCTTAGTAGGGATATAAAAAA
>NC_020492.1:32029620-32032036 GCF_000184155.1 Fragaria vesca subsp. vesca | reverse complement strand
GGAAGGAAAAAATGGGAGAATACAGAGGAGAAAGAAAAAAGGTGAGTAAGGAAAAAATATGAGATGAAAACGTGAGGAGTAAGGAAAAGGGAGGGGGGAACCTCAACACTCAGCTAACTTAAGTAAAGCAAGAAATACTAGTAGAAATTTGGATAATTGTCACACCCTAACCTTAGGGTATGACTAAAGTGGTAGATGAATTTGAAAAATCAGTCCAGGATTTTTTTTATTTTTTATTGAAACTTAGGGAAACTGAATCGACAACCTTTTATTTAAAAGCAACTGAAAATTAAACACAAAGAAATTGCAACTTCAGTATATCATTATTATGCTCAAAATGCCGAAATTGTATTTTTTTGTTATAATTAATAATGAGATTTCGGTATTTAATACAACAATAGAATATATTGTATCATTATTAATTATAACAAAAAATATTATATATTTCATTGTAATAATAAAATACCTAATAAAATATTCTATTGTTGTCTTGAATTCGTTGGAGCACGTGAAGAATTTAATCTTGGAGAAGGAAGGCTTTGTTGCAAATTTGGGGAATGAAGGTTTCTCTTTCTTCTCCATCCCCATTTTGAGGAATAAGATGGGAAAGCTGTTTGACCTAAAAACAGCTCTATATTCCCAAAAATCGAGAAGTTCAAGAAAATGGGAAAGCTGTTGGAGATGCTTTAAAGAGAATGTTATCAGCAGAACATGTTTGGTTATTGGCATGTTTTCAAGCTGTGGAATTTGCTATGAGTCAAGGTTTCCCCCAATGATGATAGAAACAAATACGCAAGCGGTTCAAGTTCAACTTCTAGTCTGAGGCGAATTTATGAAGACCTGAAGACCAAACTTGCTCAACAGGGTAACTGGAAAATCTGTTATGCAAATAGGAGGAGAAATGCTGCTGCACACACTTGCATGTAGTCTAGAAAATCTGCTATTGTAGCTAAGAAGTGTAATGTTTGATTTTGTTTTGCATTATCAATAAGAGTAATTTAAATACACATCCATAATCTCTTAATACACATGCTTTACTTAATACACTACCCATCTAGATTTTCATTTCAATATTATACTAAATGCACATCCCAAACTGTCTAAAATACCCTTAATATCTAAAACTAATAATAATCTGTTATTTAATATAATTATTATTTCACAACTCACTTTACGTATTCTCTTTTATTTTCTGTTAGATTTTTTTGAAATTTTTTCTTGATATTTTTCAATTTATAATCAAAAGAGTAATATTATATTTGAACTCCAGATCTCCAATATGACATCAATCGACTGGAATTTGAAGGAAAAAAATATTGAACATACATAATTTTTTCAAAGTTAAGAAATTAGTAGTAGTACAATAGCATAAAAACTAGTTTTTAATCTGCAAGAGAAATTAGTACAATACCAATATTGCAGTTTTCTTACTATGTTGCCGCCGGAGAAAAAACCCGACGACACATAGTTTCATCCTGCCATTACGAGGCTGCTAGGAGGCTGCGTCCATTTGACCAGGCAAAAGACGTGTCACCTACCTAGAACAGCTGAGGCACACAAGGTGCATAGACCGGCACAAGGTCATTTGTGCCTTATCGTATAGAGATAGGGAATTATTTGCGGTATAAAACCGCTTAGTACTAAAATTGCAATGCAAAAAAGCCTAACAAAAACATAGAAATAAAACATACAGGAAATAGAGACTTGGGCCAAGGCTGAAGCCTAAGCCCAAGCCCAATTACCATTCTACCACAGCCGAACTCTAGCGATGTAGCAAGAAGGCATCCACCGTCTCGCCCGAGCTCCCTCCCTTTGACCACCGACGACGTCACCATCTCCACCATCAAAGATCAACATTTGTGCCGGTGTCCCAATATGCCTGTCAAGGTATCTATTCCTCCCAAGATCTAACCCAGGCACCCGAAACCACCACCGATCCAGTTGATCCCATCTCTGGCCGGATCTTAGCGCTGCCGCGTTCCAGTGCTCACCCCAAGGTGATCGCCGGTTTGGTGGCAGTAACCCAGATCAACCCAATCTCGGCTGTCTGCGATCTTGTCTCGAGTACGAGGAGAGTACTCCAAACTGCCGCTAACCTCCGCCATCAAAACCTCCTCTCGGTCGAGCCACTACAGACATCCCCCCACATGACTGATTCCGGCCAAGCCCTAAACCAGACTGTAGTCCTCCTCGAGCCTATCCAACGACGACGCCACGAGGGCGCGCCGTCGGACGGAACATCGTTCTCTCAACTTTGGTTTTCTGCTTCAAAAAGTTTGGAACTCTTAGGGTTTTTTTTTTCGTGTTTTTACACTACCCTTCTTAGGGTGTGTATTAAGAGATTAGAGGTGTGTATTCAAAATTTCTCTATCAATAAAGAGTTGATTATTTCATTCAAAAAACAAAGGTGAGGAGT
>NC_020492.1:32027745-32029297 GCF_000184155.1 Fragaria vesca subsp. vesca | reverse complement strand
TATCACCACTAGCCAAGGCCAAGGAAGCCGCAAAGCTAGCAGTGACAACATCGATGGAGAAGACATGTTGGTGGATAGTAGAGGGAGGCATCAACGATGGCAGTGTGATATTTAGATTGAAAACCTAGATAGAGTTAGTTGCGCTGATACAAGAGTTTTCAGCCATTGTAGTTTAATTTAAATAAAAAATAAAAAAGGTTATTTGTAGAATATAAAAAAATTGAAAAAAAAACCCAACCTCTCAGGGTGAACTAATTGGGTTCCACTTGTGTGCCTTAAGGTATGGATACCCAACAAGTTTTGATTTGCTATAGCAGGTTAAAGCAAACTAACACCGTTAACTCTAAGTCTCTCTATATCTACAGTTTTCATTAGAAATATCTACCATTCAGATGAGCAAAATCACACAAAAATAGACTTTCTAGAAATCAAAATGATTCTTAAGACTATCTACAACTATCATAAGAAACATCTACTACTGTCATGAAAAATATCACAGAAAATGTTGCAAGTCGAAAGACACATTTAACATAAGACACATCTACTGTTTTCATTAGAAAAGTAGACTTTCTACAAATCAAAATTGTTCATGAGATTAAATCAACCCAAGGTAAAATTTGCAACTCTACATTTAACATAAGATACATCTACTGTTTTTATTAAAAATCTCTACCATTAACATAAACGAAATCAAAGAAAAGCAGACTTTCTAGAAATCAAAATTGTGAGAATGAGATTGAACGAACCGAAAGTAAAATTTTCAAGTCTACATTTAACATAAGACACATCTGCTATTTTCATTAGAAACGTATACCATTAACATAAGAGAAATCAAAGAAAAGTAGACTTTCTGGAAATCTAAATTGTTCTTTAAATTGAAGCAACCCATGGTAAAAGATGCAAAGTCTACATTTAACATGAGACACAACTACAATTTTCATGAAAAATGTCTACCATTAACATAAGAGAAATCAAAGAAAAGTAGACTTTCTGGAAATCTAAATTGTTCTTGAGATTGAAGAAAAACCAAGGTAGAAGATGCAAAGTCTACATTTAACATAAGACACCTCTACTATTTTCATAAGAAATGTCTACCATTAACATAAGAGAAATCAAAGAAAAGTAAACCAAGGTAGAAGATGCAAAGTCTACATTTAACATAAGACACCTCTACTATTTTCATAAAAAATGTCTACCATTAACATAAGAGAAATCAAAGAAAAGTAGACTTTCTGGAAATCTAAATTGTTCTTGAGATTGAAGCAACCCAAGGTAAAAAAGGCAAAGTCTACATTTAACATAAGACACAACTACATTTTTCATAAGAAATGGCTACCATTAACATAAGAGAAATCAAAAAAAAAGTAGAACTTTCTAGAAATCTAAATTGTTCTTGAGATTGAATCAATGAATATTCACAAAATTAAAATTAGTCCATCTGATTTGATCATTATAGTGAAACATGGCTATGGTATAAAATTCAACTGGATTCAACAATGTTCGGTACTCGATCAAAGCGGTCAACCCTAATTAAATCTTCACTTATCACACG
>NC_020492.1:32025467-32026515 GCF_000184155.1 Fragaria vesca subsp. vesca | reverse complement strand
CCCCCAAAATGGAAACTTACCTTTCCTTTTATAGTTGATTTTTATAAATAGTAACTTTCGTTTTTAGAGCATAACTATCCCCCCAAAATAGAAACTTACCCTTCCTTTTATAATTGATTTCCATAAATAGTAACTTTCAGAAAGTCTACTTTTACATGTCAGTTAGCTCATGTTATTATTAGACTTAACTCATGTTAATAGTAGACTTTACATCTTAGAGTACTTGATCCAACTTTGAAGAACAATCTCAAGAACGAATTTCCAAAAAGTATACTCTTTTGTGATTTTACTCATCCAAATGGTAGACATTTCTCATGAAAAAAGTAATTGTGTCTTATGTTAAATGTAGACTTTGTAACTTTCATCTTCAATTATTGATTCAATCTCAAGAACAATTTTGATTTCTAGAAAATCTACATTTTTGTGATTTTGCTCATTCAAATTGTGGACATTTCTCATGAAAATAGTAGTTGTGTCTTATGTTAAATGTATACTTTGCAACTTTCACCTTCCATTATTGATTCAATCTCAAGAACAATTTTGATTTACAGAAAGTCTATTTTTTGTGATTTTGCTCATCTAAATGGTAGATATTTCTCATGAAAATAGTAGCTGTGTTTTATGTTAAATGTAGACTTTACAACTTTTGTCTTTAATGAGTTCAATATCAAGAACCATTTTGATTTCCAGAAAGTCTACATTTTTGTGATTTTGCTTATCAAAATGGTAAACATTTCTCATGAAAATAGTAGTTGTGTTTTATGTTAAATGTAGAATTTGCAACTTTTGCCTTTAATGGGTTCAATATCAAGAACCATTTTGATTTCCAGAAAATCTACTTTTTTGTGATTTTGCTCATCTAAAAGGTAGACATTTCTTATGAAAATAATAACTATGTCTTATGTTAAATGTAGACTTGCAAATTTTACATTTCGTTGGTTCAATCTTAAGAACCCTTTTTATTTCCAAAAAGTTTACATTTATGTGATTTTTCTCATCTAAATGGTGGATATTTCTCATGAAAATAGTAGTTGTGTCTTATGTTAAA
>NC_020492.1:32023697-32025447 GCF_000184155.1 Fragaria vesca subsp. vesca | reverse complement strand
AAAAGTCTTACATTTTATGTTGATTTTTCTCATCTAAATGGTAGATATTTCTCATGAAATAGTAGTTGTGTTTTATGTTAAATGTAGACTTTTGCAACTTTCACCTTCCATTATTGATTCAATCTCAAGAACAATTTTGATTTTCCAGAAAGTCTACTTTTTTGTGATTTTGCTTATCTAAATGGTAGACATTTCTCATGAAAATAGTGGCTGTGTCTTATGTTAAATGTAAACTTTGCAACTTTCACTTTCAATTATTGATTCAATCTCAAAAACAATTTTGATTTCCAGAAAGTCTACTTTTTTGTGATTTTGCTCATCCAAATGGTAGACATTTCTCATGAAAATAGTAGTTGTGTCTTATGTTAAATGTAAACTTTGCAACTTTTGTCTTCAATGAGTTTAATCTCAAGAGAGCATACAAGAAGAATTAGTTTCTTGCAACGAGATCAATTTTAGTAAGAAATTGACATATCGATAAGATAAAAGAGAGAGATCGACGAGACAAAGGTGTTCAAATTGTTTGAGTTAGAGAGAGAGAGAGAGATAGAGAGAGAAAAACTAACCCCGTTAGTGAGAGTGTGAGAGTTAGTTTGAGATTTAAATTGGATGACCAGTCAAGTAGGTAGCAGGTCATCATTAATCTTGTTGGACCAATCATAAGCAACCATGTGGTTAAGGTATCCATACCTTAAGGCACATAAGTATTTGCCGAACTAATTTTATGTAACTTTTATTATCTTAACGGATTGACACCCAACTTCCTTAAAATAGAAAATAAATGCACAGTTGGATTTGCACCATCTATTTACTTTATTCTTAAATTGTTCAATCACAGAGAAACGAGCGAAGCCTCGGGTTGGAAATTATTGCCAGCGCCTCGAGCTCTCTCTTTCTCTACGATCATAACTTATGAATCATAACGTTCTATCTCGGGTTTGGGCCTTTTTGTTGAGCCTTGCATGGATTCAATTTTCTGCTTTTATTTTTAGTTTTTTTTATTAGAGTTTTTTGTTAGTTGGTTTTGGCCAATTTTAATAAGTCCCTCGTATAAGCGAGGGTTGAGGTGTCTTGGTTGGTTGATATGCTACTTTGGTTGTGTCACACTTGAGGATTATGTGTTTTCATTTCAGACTATCACTATCAGAAGAAAGGCTTTAGCCGACGAAAATAAAAAAACAGGCGACGAAAAAAATTTTCGTCGGGTAAAGTCCACTTTAGCCGACGAAATTTTCCTTCGTTGGCTAATTTAAATTTTCGTCGGCTATAGTCAACTTTAGCCGACGAAATTAAAATTTCGTCGGATAAAGAATTTTTTTCGTCGGCTATAGTCTGTGGACTTTAGCCGACAACATTAAACATTCTTTAGCCGACGAAATTAAATATCGTCGGCTAAAGTTCTTTATATTTACAGATCTGGACAGTAGCTCATCTGGGAAAAAAAAAAAAGAGAGAAGAAAAAACGGGAGAAAAAGTTTGGGTGTTGTCGAAATCTGTCCATAATTAGTTTGTGGAGCTATATATAGGTACGTACGTATATATGTACATATGTATATATATGTTGATTTTGAGTTTTATTTGAGTTGATCGATTTTGAGTGTGATTGAATTGATAGATTTTGAGTACGTTGGATGTATATATATATGTGTTGATCGATTTGGTGATGATTTGATAATATATATGAAGTTGTTGTTAATAGTTAGTAGATATATATATATATATAGTTATTTAATTTATAATTATTAGTGTT
>NC_020492.1:32021152-32023405 GCF_000184155.1 Fragaria vesca subsp. vesca | reverse complement strand
TAGTAGATATATATATATATATGTTAATTAATTTATAATATTGTGTTGATGGTATGAAGTTGTTGATGATGATTTTGTTGATGATGTTGATATATATAATATTGTTATGTAATTATTAAGTGTATATATATATATATGTGTGTGTGTGTGTGTTAATTAATTTGTTATCAATTTGTTAATTAATTAATATATATACTAAATGAATTGAGATGTTATATATGGCATGAAATTTAATTAATAATTAGGTAGCGTTATACATATATATTTTGTTATATTTTCAGGATATATATGGATAAGAGTTGGATTTCGCTTCTAAAATAGGACAAAAGATATGGTAAAGGAGTTATGAGTTTTCTAGAATATGCGCTGGCTAATGCTAACGGGAATACAATTTTCTATTGCCCGTGCACGAAATGTCAGTGTCGCAGCGATATACATCGATTTGGGATTGACAAAATATGGCAGCACCTGAAGAGTAACAGGTTTTGGGAGAAGTACACATGTTGGTTATATCACGGTGAAACATCATCAGGGGGTCCGCATGATCATGGGCAATTTTCTGAGACGGGCAGTATATCCAACGATCCAACAACGGCCTTCATCAACAACATGTTTCCTTATGAGAGCGGTGTATGCGCTCAAGGACAGTATATGTCTGACCCGGTGCAGCCCTTCCCTAGAGCTGTCAACACTGCTGGTATTGACTGTGAAAGTTGTTGATAATTATCTACAGTACACTGCTTCGATGCTGCCCCACGGTCATCGTCTTCCTACCACTCATCATAAGGTCCGATGTATCTTGAAAGATCTTGGGCTTTCCTACATCATGATCCATGCATGCAAATATGACTGTGTTCTCTTCTAGGGTAAAGATCCAGAAGGGAATGACCTTGGTGGCCTTTACGCATGTCCGGTATGTCACACTGACAGGTATAAGCTGACTCCTACAGGCAACAGGAAACCTGTGAAGGTACTTTGGTATTTCCCTTTGAGGGATAGGCTGGAGCAGTTGTACATGTCTTCACACACGGCCGAAACTATGAGATGGCACGCTGATAGGGAATTGCATGACGAAGATACCCTTATACACCGGGCTGACGGGGAGGCTTGGAAGCATATAGACAGGGAGTTTCCTCATTTTGCGTCAGAGGTCCGAAATGTTAGGCTCGGGCTCTCATCCGACGGGTTCAACCCTTTTGGCAACATGAGTCTTCAATACAGTGTATGGCCGGTGATTTTGGTACTGTATAACCTTCCTCCATGGATGTGCATGAAGAATGAATACAATATGTTGAGTTTGTTGATTGCGGGGCCCGGTTATCTAGGGAAGTGTCTTGATGTGTATTTGAGACCTTTGATTGAAGAGCTTAAATTTTTGTGGGACGTTGGTAATTCCACTTATGACAAGTACATGCACGAGATGTTCCAGATGCATGTCATGGTTGTTGGTACCATCAGTAATTTTCTTACCCGTGGGATGTTGTCGGGCAACGTTGTTAGGGGATACAAGGCTTTGTCCAGAGTGCCTTAGCGATGAGGGGAGCAGCAGTCATTGCAACAAGATATGCAAATTGGGTCACCATACTCTCCTTCCATATGATCACGAATGGCGGCTCGATGCACATGCATTTGATGGGACCGTAGAAAACGGTGTGCCTCCCAGAAGATGGACGGGGGAAGAAATTTTAACAGTGCTTAATGAGTACGATTTTTGGCAACTCAGCAATCATCCCAATATTGTGGCGGCAATACCTGAAAGACTCGACATGTACAAATTCTGGACACATAAGAGCATATTCTGGGAACTCCCATACTGGAGTAAGTTGTTGATCAGACACTACTTAGATTTGATGCACATAGAAAAGAATGTTTGCGACAGTGTGGTGGGCACAGTGCTGAACTTGGAGGGGAAGACGAAAGACGGTCCTAAGACACACATTGATCTAAAAAAAATGCAATTAAGAAGACATCTGTGGTTGAAAGAAGGGAAAAAAAAAATGCCTCAAGCTCCTTACACCGTGAAGCCTGACTAGAAGAACGTAATTTTCAAGTGGATGAGTTGTGTGAAGTATCCTTCAGGCTATGCAGGAAATATAGCCCGGTGTGTGAACTTCCGGGACAATAAGATGTACGGGTTGAAAAGTCATGACTGTCATATCCAGCTACAACATCTCTTCCCTGTTTTCATTCGACCGTTCTTTACCCATCTGGTGGTGGAGCCGTTAGTAGCGTTGGCAAGATTTTCCAGAAGTT
>NC_020492.1:32010826-32021087 GCF_000184155.1 Fragaria vesca subsp. vesca | reverse complement strand
AAATTGAGAGGATATTTCCTCCAAATTTTTTTGACATCATGCCTCACCTGATGATCCATCTTCTCGAGCAATTGTTGCTTACCGGTCCAGTACACTACACTTGGATGTATCCCATGGAAAGGTACGTTTTTTAACCTGAATTCCTCAATATATATACATGTTCAATAAGCATAACATTTTGCAACTAGATTTATAGCAACTTGGAGACTACAAAAATTATGTGGCTAATAAATCCTCGCCTGAAGGATGTATAGCTGAAGCATATATTGCGCACGAGTGCGTCACCTACATGAAGTTGTATTTAGGAGCGTTGAAGGAAACTCCGCAAACCATGCCGGTAGATGTACCGAAGTTCTATCTTTCCATAGTCTCCAGTGATGTTGAAGTGTATGGAATTTTGCTAGACTCCTACAAGTTGCAACCACATGAGCTAGTCATTGCCCACTGGTGGGTATTGATTAACTGTCGAGAAGTTGAATACTGGAAAAACATCCATCTATATTGTCCAGACATTCAAGGTGATGTCGAGTACCACAACAGGGAGTTCGCAGATTATTTTGGCGGCTGGGTACGTAATTTGATATTTCTGTACGTGTTTATGTTTATTGCATAATTATCTATATTTACAGTTGAATGGTTGGTTGCAGATGAATCATATTCAATTTGATGGTCACCCAAATTGGTCGCACGAACTAAGACTTCTAGGGATGAAGCCGATAATGTCAAGAGTTTATCCGATGTTCAAGGTGAATGGCATGCAATTTATATGTGAACAGAGAAACAGCAGACGGAAAACACAGAATTCTGGGGTCATGACGCATGGTGTGCGGAATGGAGTTGACTGTTACGGTGTTCTCCATTCAGTGGTGGAACTCGTTTATGGGCAAGGCATGACAGTGCATCTCTTCAAGTGTAGATGGTTTGATACTAGGCCGCAGAGCATGAAGACCGATCAATACGGAATATTATCGGTGAACACTGCTACAAGTTGTTACGAAAATGACCCGTTCGTTTTTGCCACATCGGTAAAACAAGTGTTTTATCTTGATGACCTTGCTAAGGGTGACGCGTGGAAAGTAGTCAACCTTGTGCACCCTCGAAACATTTACCGAGCGGCTACACTTGGAAAGGCCGAAGACGAGGAAGAAGATGTTGCGTATCAAGAGCCCAACGCAATAGGTATTCCTAACTCCTCTACCGTTCGCCTTAATAATTTTAAAGCGGGTCGTTCGATGCGAATTCGTAATGAAGAACTAAGGCTTATTGATGTTGATCCAAATCAAGAAACAGATGAAGACTCTGGTGATGAGGAAATGCATAGATTACCAGAAATTAATTCTGACACCGAAGAAGACTCATCAGATGATTCCGATTACGAGCCTTAGTTTTAATTTAGAGGACGTAATACATTAATTTGTAGTAAAAAAGGAATGTATTACCTTTATAGTTTACATATGTTGAATTCATATTTCTGTTATTTTATATGAATTTTGGTGATATATGAACAGGAAGTTAGTATGGTTTACATTAAACCTTCAGTTTTTTTAATGTATTTTTTATACTTTAGCAGACGAAATACACCATAATTCGTCGGCTAAGATGGTTTTAGCCGACGAATTATAGTATATTTCGTCGGCTAAAACATTCTTAGCCGACGAATTATATTTTAAGTCGTCGGTTAAGATCAGGTTAGCCGACGAATACCCTAGTTTTTCGTCGGCTTTATTAATTTTTCGTTTTTATTACATACTATAGCCGACGAATACATTAGGGTATTCGTCGGCTAAACCCTAAAATTTTTCTATTACATACTATAGCCCTTTCCGTAAAATTTTTATACAACTTGTTGCGTCTCATCGATTTGAATCTATTTTCAGTTGAAGGTCCGGCGAAAATACGAAATTTAGACAGTCCAACGACCTTTTCCGTGCATTTAGGGGTTTGACTTACGGGATTGACTGTCGGGATCGAGCCTTTAACCTTGTCGGATCAAGTTGAATTTTTGCCCATACATGTATTTTGTCATGATGGTCAGATCTAACGGTCGGATTTCTGTTTCTCAAGTTTGATCATCACAATCACAACATGCCTACTAATGTTGTATAACTTGTTTACCAAGTGTTAAGTAAATGTTTCGTTTCAAAAACAAACTATACGTAAAACCTTCAAACGCAAAAAAGTTGTGAAATAAGATATGACCAGAATGATGAAATACGTCCACGGTTGAAAAATCACAGTATTCCGGTAAATTTTCGGTGCCGATAGTTGTGGTCAATGCAATTTTTCATTATTTCTCCCTATAAGTAGCCCTATCTTCGGTGGTTATTTTGCGTAAAATTTTTATACGAATTGTTGCGTCTTATCGATTTCAAACTATTTTCAGTTTAAGGTCCGGCCAAAATACGAAATTTAGACAGTCCAACGACCTTTTCCGTGTGTTTAGGGGTTTGACTTACGGGATTGACCGTCGGGATCGAGCCCTTAACCTTGTCGGATCAAGTTGAATTTTTGCCCATACATGTATTTTGTTATGATCGTCAGATCTGACGGTCGGATTTCCGTTTCTCAAGTTTGATCATCACAATCACAACATGCCTACTAATGTTGTATAGCTTGTTTACCAAGTGTTAAATAAATGTTTCGTTTCAAAAACAAACTATATGTAGAACCTTCAAACGCAAAAAAGTCGTGAAATAAGATATGATCAGAATGGTGAAATACGTCTACGGTTGAAAAATCAAGGTATTCCGGTAAAGTCTCGGTGCCGATAGTTGCGGTCAATGCAATTTTTCATTCTTTCTCCCTATGGGTAGCCCTATCTTTGGTGGTTATTTTCCCCAAAATTATTATACGACTTGTTGCGTCTTATCGGTTTGAAACTATCTTCAGTTGAAGGTCCGGCCAAAATACGTAATTTAGACGGTCACAATCACAATGTGCCGAATGTATAAAGTATTTAAGCCGACGAATTTCAACGTTTAGCCGACGAATGTCAAAGGTTTAGCCGACGAATTTCAAAGTTTAGCCAACGAATTTAGACTCTTAGCCAATGAAGTAAAAATTTCGTCGGCTAAAGTGGTACGGTATACAAACGAACCCAGCACGAGAACAGCCTCCACCGCGCGAATTCGAAACCCTAGCCTCCTTCGCCTCCCCGAGCCCTCTCCTAGCCACCCTTTCCCTCTCTCGGTCTCCCTCTCCCTCTCCCTCCCTCCGGTCGCCCTCTCCCTCTCCCGATCTCCCTCTCCCTCCCTCCGGTCGCCCTCTCCCTCTCCCGGTCTCCCTCTCCCTCTCCCTCTCCCGGTTGCCCTCTCCCTCTCTTGCTCGCCCTCTCCGTCTCCTGCTCGCTCGGGCTCCGCCTCCGCCTGCGCCGGCTCCGCCTGCTCGTCACTCGCCAGGTGGTGTAATTCTCTGATTTTTAATTCGATATGTGCGTTTAGGGTTTTGAATTTAGGAATTTAGGGTTTTTATGCGCTATTGATATTGTGGATTGGTTTATGATGAATATATTGAGAATTTTGGTGATAATCCATCTATTGAATGTTATTGGTGTGAATGATTGAGTTGGTGTTTTGACAAAAATTTGCATTAATTTGATAGGACCAAATAAAAAACTATGATCGACGCCGATTGATTTTGCAAGTTTTAATATATTGGATTATGCAAGTTTTAATATATGGTTTTGTTGGAATATTGTGGATATTTTCGATGCCTATTGATTTTGTGTATGACCTACATGTGGTGTGTCGTTATTAAGTTTTATGATTTTCTTTCTCAGCCTTGATTCAAATTAATATTTTAAACAGGATGAGCGGTAATTTTAGATCGACGAAGGGTTCGAAGGGCCAAAGGTCCGAATCTTCTGAGGGAACCTCTAGTAACCCTCAAACGTCGTTTCGGGGCCTCATGACAGCCAGACGTGCGGCCCTTCTGGAGACGGCGCAAAACAGCTGGAGGTGCCCCCTTCATCGAGGCAGCCGGAGGTGCCCCCGTCATCGAGGCAGCCGCGCGTCCCTCATTCCTCGAGGCAGTTGTGGCCTCAGACCCAGACGGAGGTGTCTGCACCCCGTATGCCTGAGATACACCGGGCGCCCACTCCGAGTCCTACTACTTCGGATGGTGGGTCATCTGGGGTACAGATGCCGCCGCCTCATCTGTTCCTTCCACGGATGATACTGGCAATACCTGCAGTCAATGGCTCATGGGCGCCGATTTATCCACTGCCCCCGCCAGTGGCTTCATCAGCGGTGTACCGGTTCGTGCCTTTTGATACGCCTCTTATTTCCGCGAGGGTATCATCATCGGCGACAGAGACGGAATCTGTCGCGTCCGCCGCATCGCCCTCAGGTAATGAAAGATGAATGATTTGTTTTCTTATAATTCTCCGATTTTAATAATCAATTTGGTTTATCATGTGATAGGTACCGTCGGAGCAAAGCCGGCAAAGAAGAAGAGAGGCCCCGTCACAGGAAAGGCTCTCGAGAAGATGGTCGGTACCTCAGGAAGGATCGTCATCCGTACTGACGGGGATGGCGACATAGTATCGGGCAGGAAGTCAAGGACGTACTCCGGCCGCGTGGGAGTGCTCATTAGGGATAGAGTCTTTATGTTGTGGTCAGATTGGGGCGAGGTCCCGTAGGAGGTTAAGGATATGGTCCACAACGCGATGTCGGTGAGTTTACAAAATGCCTCAATAATATTATGTATTACATTGTTGATTTTTCGAAAAACTAAATTAATAAACGGTTAAATGCAGGTGTGGTTTGAGGTTCCCGAGCACCTGAAGAGCAGCTGGGCGGACGTTGTGCATGGGGGAAGGTACGTTGGGAAGTTAATGAAAAAGCAAAATTGTATGTGATATTAATAATATTTCTAATTATTTTTGTTGTATCTGTAGGTACAAGGAGTGGAAGAACGAGTTGCGGACCCACTGGACTACGCACGGGAACGCACGTTCTGGTACCCCTGTTGAGTTCCAGTACAGGGAGTACGAGTGGCGTCGGCTTCTGACATCAGAATTCAACAACCCTCGTAAACAGGTATTTAAAAAAATTAATTAGTTAATTTGTCATTAAGTACGTGCGTTTTTAAATATTTTACTAATAGTTTAGTTTTTTCTTTGAAGGTCGTTTCTCGGGCGAACGCTCAGAACCGGTAACGCAACACAAGGAACCATCGTGCCGGTTCTAGACCATTCGCTGTCTTCATGGACGAGGCGGCTAGGGAACATTCAAAAGTCAACCAGTACGTCTATACGTACGAGAAGACATATCCTGACGCCCAGGAGGATATTGTAAGTCATCTTACGTTTTTTAATTTTTAATTTTACTTATATATATGTCAAAATGTTAATTAATAATTTTTTTCTTATCTAATTAGGCGAAGGTGAGGGAGGCTAGTGACGAGGTGACGAGGTGACGAATTATGGCATGTTTCGTCGGCTAAACCCTTCTAAAGCCGACGAAACAGACTATATTTTCGTCGGCTTTAGTTATTTTTTAATTTTTAATTAAACACTTTAGCCGACGAAAAATTTAAGATATTCGTCGGCTAAAGTCTAAGAAAAACCGACGACATGTTTTTCGTCGGCTAAACTCTGGGACTATAGCCGACAAATATCTTAAATTTTCGTCGGCTAAAGTCTGGGAAAAAAACCGACGACATGTTTTTCGTCGGCTAAACTCTGGGACTATAGCCGACGACGCCTTCTAGTTTCGTCGGCTAAAGTCATTGCCGACCACTTTTTCCCGACGAAATCTTAGCCGACGAATTAAGCTAACAGGCCGACGAAACTTTTTCGTCGGCTAAAGTACTTGTCCTGGTAGTGTATTTGATTGTCAACATAAGGGTGGATTGCCTTTGCAAGTGGTTTAATGGTTTTTGGACATGGTGTTGAAAAGGATAATTGACTTGATTTATTGTTGGTGGCAAGGTTATATCATACTCTTAGACTTGGGTAGCTCGTGTCGAGCGTAAAGTTTGGTCAGGGGTTTAGTGCTTTTGGCTCACGGATGTTGCTTTCAGTGACGTACTTGTAACTACAGATATTGGTATGAATGTATGTCATGAAGTAGGCATTACAATCAGTCATTTTTATGTGCTGTAATTTATTTTGATTATTAATGAATTTTCTTTATAAAAAAAGAATATAATCATTGATCTTACTTCAGTAAAACAATGAAGCAACTACAAAACCGTATATCGAATTGGTTATTTCTTTAAATTTTTGAACTGTATAACAAAACCGCAGGTCTAGAGAAAACCCACGAATCTTCCGCTCAGTGAACGACAAAATGACCGGCACCAACCCGTGATAGGTTGCCAAGCAACGGCTACCTTACCCGTTGTAGCCCGTATCCCCCAACGGTCACATTTCTGTTCTACACCCTAGGAAGTAGGAACCACCTCGAACCAATTTTCAAAACCTTCACAACGTTTAGTTTCAGTCACCATAACCCCTCCCTCCATCCCCTATAAATCTCACTCTCTCTCCCAAATCACAACAACAATCATTCTTCCTTTACAATCATTCTTGCTTTACCATCATTCTTCACTTCCCACAAACTCTGAAAATCTCAAAACTAATGATGATGATGCGTAAACTATTTTTACTTTGTATCTTGGTTTTGGGTGTCTCATCACAATTCAATGTTGTTCAATCTGCCAATGCGCCTGCTCCTTCGCCGAAACAAGCCAACCCGGCTCCCCTGCCGCCCTCGCCGCCTCCTCCAGCGGCTTCTCCGGCTCATACTCCCACCGCTTCTCCTCCGGCATCCCCTCCGAGCCCTCCGACTCAGTCTCCGCCTGCGGCTTCTCCCAAAGCCTCTCCGCCAACTTCGACTCCTCCTCCGGCAGCAGCCTCGCCGGCCGTCTCACCGGCAACTCCTCCTCCGGCGGCACCCCTTTCTCCAGCGGCTAGCCCGAAGGCGGCAAATGGGTCGGCGCCGGTTGAAGCACCCGCCACGCCCCCGTCGACTGTGTCCTCTCCCGTTGCTACTCCGGTGAGCGCTCCGGAGTCAAGTCCGCCGGTTGCAGAGACTCCTGAGATTGCGGCAAGTCCGTCTTCGTCGAGCATTCCTTCTTCTGCAAGTCCGTCGGATTCGCCCATGTTCCCGTCGAGCAGTAGCCCGCCGAGCCCGACGCCGCCAGGTGTGTCGCCGGTGGAGGGTCCCGCTAATGATGATACGTCGGGTTCGGAATCCAAGTATGGAGTTGGGTTCATTTTGAGTGGGCTCTCTATCTGGGTCGCTTTGGCTCTCTAAGTTCATTCTCGCTGGCTAGAGAATTCTTCATTATATTTATTTATTTCTTAGGCTTATATTTCGTCTAGATTGTGTTGTATTTCGGATCATTTTTCTATGAATGATATTCATTTATTCTTATATGTTACATGTCTTACTTCTTCAATGTCAAATGTGATGATCATTATTTGGAAAGTTCTACTATATGGCTATGAGTACTAAAGTAGCATTTCATTGCTGATCGAATCATATGCCTATATGACATACATGCAGGATGTATATGTAATCGAATTTTCGTTTGATAAAGTTCCCGAAGTACTTTTGATGATGAATCTTTCATTGAAACCGTGATAAGAAATGCTCATTCTTTTACTTCATTTCATTTCTTTCACACTTCCTAATATATTCTAATATATTCAAGTCAGATGGTATGTGTTAGGAAACACTTGTATTTAGCATTCCTTATAAAACAGCCTGTTTACACACATGCTAAGTAGAAAACTTGCTCCTAACATGTCATATATCTTGATTCTGAAACTTGTATTTAGCATTCCTTATAAAACAGCCTGTTTACACACATGCTAAGTAGAAAACTTGCTCCTAACATGTCATATATCTTGATTCTGAAAAACTGAGTTATGTCTGAATTACATAATGACTATGGCATGGTCTTAATATAATCCATAACAACTAATAATTAAACTTCTAATGCATATATATAGGTTGGTAAGTGAAGAAACTTATTACTTCTAACATTAGGCCTCTTTGGGTTCAGGTTCTTGATTTCCATACCACATATCAGAGGTCTGTTTTGGTACAAGTGTTTGTTTAATTGCAAGAACAACTCTAAAGTTTATGTTTTGCAAAGAACTGAACTGTTATCTGATTTAAGTCTTTTACCTTATTGGAAATTTAGATCTTGTAAGGAAACAAAGAAGTTATATTCAGTATTTTGATAATTTGTGCTTTTGTCAATAATGTTTTCTGGCATCTGTAGATTGTTATCCTGATGTGGATGGGAAAAGTTAAATCCACAAGATTCGGTTATCCCTTCCGATTCTTAATAAATATAACGGCCTGAACCGTGAAATTAATGTTACGATGCCATTTTAAGAGGCTGGAGCAGCTGCACTGGCACCTGTAATGGACAAAGACTTAAAAAGATCCAAAAAAACATTTTAAATTTCCTAGTCTGGTTCATGCATTAGACACTGCTGCAACATGTTTCACAGTTTTTGGTTTGCCTATCCTCTCAAGATGGGAGAGATGAGTTTGTCAACGGTTACTAATAACAGATGCTGGAAATGAGACGTGTGGAGTTTTGAGTTGGGATATCCTTACTGTGTATTCCAGGGTCGAGCACTAGTAGTGTTTAACATGGATTCCTAATAAATACAAGCTGTTTAACATGGATTGCCTCTGATACTATCTTGCCATTAGTTATGGAGGAGTATATCCCCGCAAGAAGGTTGTTCTAGATATGGTTTGGGAGCCGAGTTGAACCTCCTCAAGGGCGGTGCGCGCCCTTGTGATCAAGCAATCTGGAGGCATAAATTTTTGTTTAGTGCAGACTGCAGTTTATAAATCTTCATATTGACTTAATATTTTCAAGAGGAACTGCATGTAACACTGACACGTTTAATATATAATCATTATTGATGAAAGTCAGAGGTCATGAAAAATAACATTAAAAATTTGTGAAAAATGAAAGTATTGAACATAATCAGTAGTTCTATTCTTCTCAGTTCATTTGATTAATAGATACTTAAGACCTAATATGGATAATGAAGCTTAATTAAAACTAACCAGGAAAATGTCAGATTTAAACTTTATCAAACGAGGCTATTGACTGGGAAACTATGACCTGGTGTTATGAGCTGAGTCTCATCAGCTTCAGATCATATTCTATCACAATGACCATATGAAACTGCTGATGAAGATAATAAAATTTTACTTAAACACCGGCCTATCGACGTTGTGACATTCCTTGCATATTGGAAACTTCCTAAGCAAACTAATCTCACCTACTGCCTCTTACAAGTTCAGATATGTACATAACTTCTATGTCAAAGCTGTATTTCCACTTAAATATAGATTATCTAATTTGATTCCTTGACTACAGCAGTTCTGCAGGCACAATTAAGACTCTTTCAAGGGACATATGCATGCATGAAGACCCTTGTGCAAGGTTAGTGGCATCCCATTACCCAAATGTTATTGGCAAGATAGACAAAATGAAAATGGGAAAATCTGCAGGGAGTTCAATAATTTATGTTCCAGGTTGGAACCTTCATACGCTATTAAACAAAGTTTGAATTGTTTGAAATGATCACTATATAAGCTGTGAACCTCTCCTCAGTTCTCATTCACAAATAGTCTCTGGATCTTTAAGCCATAGAAGTAACAAATTGTTGGGGTTTCTGTCTTCTGCAGTTTTGCTCAAAATGGCCAGTCTATGGCCAAGCCTGCTATATGCATTGGCTATATGCTTAATAGCCTCCAGTGTAGCTGCTGATGTTGATAAACCTTATGTTTATGCATCACCACCTCCACCACAAACTTACCAGCACAAGTCTCCACCACCTTATGAGTCCAAGTCACCTCCGTACCATTACAAGACCCCTCCTCCACCTTCACCATCACCTCCACCTCCACGATATGTGTATAAGTCGCCTCCCCCACCATATGCGTACAAGTCGCCGCCGCCACCATCTCCATCACCTCCCCCTCCTTATGTATATAAGTCACCACCACCACCTTCTCCATCCCCACCTCCACCATACATCTATAAGTCACCACCACCACCATATATTTACAAGTCACCACCACCACCATCTCCTTCACCTCCTCCTCCTTATGTTTACAAGTCTCCACCTCCACCATCCCCATCACCTCCTCCTCCTTATGTCTATAAGTCAACACCCCCACCATCACCATCTCCACCACCACCCTACATTTACAAGTCACCACCACCACCATCACCATCACCTCCACCACCATACATTACAACGTCCACCACC
>NC_020492.1:31981480-32010806 GCF_000184155.1 Fragaria vesca subsp. vesca | reverse complement strand
CCATCTCCTTCACCTACCTCCTCCTCCTCCTTATGTTTACAAGTCACCACCACCTCCATCCCCATCACCTCCCCCACCCTACATTTATAAGTCCACCACCCCACCATCACCATCTCCACCACCGCCCTACATTTACAAGTCACCACCACCACCATACATTTACAAGTCACCACCTCCTCCATCCCCATCACCTCCTCCTCCTTATGTCTATAAGTCACCACCCCCACCATCACCATCTCCACCACCACCCTACATTTACAAGTCACCACCTCCTCCATCCCCATCACCTCCCCCACCCTACGTTTACAAGTCACCACCTCCCCCTTCCCCATCACCTCCTCCACCTTATGTGTACAAGTCGCCACCACCACCTTCTCCATCTCCACCACCTCCTTACATTTATAAATCACCACCGCCACCATCTCCATCACCTCCTCCACCCTATGTGTACAAGTCACCACCACCACCGTCTCCATCTCCACCTCCTCCTCCATCTCCATCACCACCCTCACCCTATGTTTACAAGTCACCACCACCACCGTCTCCATCACCTCCACCTCCTTATGTCTATAAGTCCCCACCTCCTCCATCCCCATCGCCACCTCCTCCTTATGTCTACAAATCACCACCACCACCATCACCTACACCTCCTCCAGTTTACTACTATAAGTCGCCACCTCCACCATCACCACCAGCACCTAAACCTTATTACTACAAATCTCCTCCACCACCAACTCATTATTAACCTAATTCAGTTTCTTTCTCTTTGTGTAAGTATCCTATGACTACATGCATGGTATCTTTTGCATGTCTTTTGGTACTGTTAGTTCTTTTACATTTGTTTACTAACGTACAATTTTGCATTTTGCAGGATATAAATTGGTTAAATAAATAATGGCTGCAAGTGAGATTTCTATCCTAATGATGACTTGCCTACATCTGATCGATCGAAAATGGATCCACAAAAGTGCTTGATAATACGAGAAAGCTTTGCAGCTTTACACTATTTGCTTATTTTATTTTGTTTTCGTTTGTTACTCATGATTTCTGTATGTTAGTCTTTCTGATTACATACCCTGAATTATGGTGTAATCAACTGCACAACATTTGTTCATTCATATATGTACTATCAAAATGTTGAAAATAATGATACTTTTTGTGCTATTCTACGTACAAACAGTTTTATCTTTGTGATTTGCATAAACAAGCTCTCTTAAAATTAATTATTGTGCTCCATTATGGACAACATTAGTTAGATTATCCCAACAACACCACTTTGCATTTAGACATGCATATATATGAAATTGAACTGAAAACTAAGTGAGTTTGAAACATAGAAGCTATGAGCATCTTTAACAGACTCTCTACTTTAACTCCTTAGCTATTTTAAAGAGCGTGTTTAGCTTTTTTGGATGTCTTAAGAGCTCCAGCAAACTAGCCAAACTTGAGCTATTATGACTTTTAGCTATCTCGCTAGCTATATTTAGCTAGCAAGATGACTCAGATGAGGCTAGCTATAATTTAATGCATTCCTTATAAGATATTTTACGTGATATATAAATATATTTAAACTATTTAATTTTTATTTGAAGAATAATGTTGATGTAATGCTAGTTAAAATAGAGAGCATTGATGCAGCCACATTTCTAAAATGGCTAGCTAAAATGACATTTTAGCTAATTTGACTAAAATTTAACTTAAAAATAGCTAGCATTGCTAAAGATGCTCTAACCCTTCATCATAAAGAAACCTCAGAATTGGGGAATTTTCATGTACCTGTTATGGCCGAACATGAAGATACCTAAGGAGTCCATAGTACCTCTATGGCTCTACTGCTGTTATGCTGTTGGAGGAACTAATGAACCTGAGTTCTTGAAACACATTCTTTAAGTCGTTGTTTGTCATAGATGGTAGGCAACTCGAGTTCCCATTTAGCACCCACAAATAATGCAACCTTTATATCATCATTTTGCCAATCATTAGCTGATTTTTTTGGCTTGTTGGCGCTGCACTTTCATGTTGTTCACATTAATGAGTGTCCCTTTGTTCTTCACCTGTCTTTGATAGAAAATTGATCAATATAAGTATATATTTGAAAACAAAATAAAAAATCCAGTAAGTGGGATTTTCATTTATATTTAGGAACTGTTTGAGAATGAAAAGAATGTACATACATGTAGGAGTAAAACAGAATAAACTATCTGAAAGTCCTAGCTTCTATAAACAGATTATGCAAAAAGTGGTGCTCCAAGTTTCCAACTCATTTAGACCAGGAACCCCAAGCAAGGCGGACCAGGGAGATACAGATCAATTTCAATTGGCTCATTAGTATTCAACCACTGAGCAACAGAGCCAATAACATACTACTTTCCTCTTGAAACTGTTGTTTCATATCCAGAAAATTATTTCGAACTTTTTTTATTAATACTTACCTACATTATATGTTATGTACGTAAAAGCCAATTGACCTTTTAAACCCAATTGACCAATGAATGTAGGTATTGAAGTTTGACAACTATCACTTGTACTAAGACCTTAGCAAGCAAAGTTCCCTTATAGTTAAACCCCCCATAATAAACAGACACTTAAGTTGAAAAATCAGAAAACTATACATGCTGCAACAAACTAATGAAACAAGATCTTCTGGGTCTCATTAGTTCTGCCACTATATAATGAAAGATGTTTCATGAACTTAAATACTAAGTCTCTTTCGCATGAAAAGGAAGAAGAACTTGAAAGCTAGATAAAGAGTAAAGGAGAAGTCTTACAGAAAAACATGTCAAGTAGTAAACACATCGTTTCCCTCCAGCATCACCTGTACGTGTGAATGGCTAACAAGAAGCTACAAACCGGTTATCTATCTTTCAAACTTGGAGTTCAACCTTTTAGGGTTGTGTGCTAGGCTCAAGGAAGGGTTTGAACCCCACCATAACATGCATCTACAGATTTGTAATTTATCCTAAAACTTAAACAGACAATCTAACCATTGATCAAAAGAAGACATCAGACTACTATCTTGACACAACATTGTATCATTACCACCAAATGCTCCTTCAAGATCAATAGTATCATCAGAAAGACAAGAATAAGAGATCTCATACAACGCATCTTCAATAATTTGATCGGCGGCAAAAGAAGAGAGAGAGCTGGGGTTGTCAGCCGAACAATGTGTTATTGTTGATGAAGAATTACCTGCACTCTGACTAACAAAATCACAAGGGAGAGGTTGTGATCAGATGATATTTAATTATTTATTAACATGATAAGGAGGAGGAAGCTGCGTACCATATTCATCACTGGTGCCCTGTTGTTCCGTATGAAACTCATCAACACCGCCTCCATAACTCTCTACCTTTTTGTGCCTTTTGATTTCAGAGACTTTCTGGGTTGATAGTCTTCCTCTCTTTAGGACTTCGAAGTGGAGGTTTGCTTGGTTTTTTGAGACAACAATTGGGTTTTAGGGTTGTGGATGGGGAAGCCAATGATGAGGTGCGAAGGTGTTTCTAGGAAAATGGTGCTACTGCTTTGAAAGAGTATGCTAATAAGGTAATCTTACACTTGCACAATGTGACATATGATGATCCATATTGTTATTCGGAAATTCTAATATATGTCTATATATTTCATAAGCATAATTGTTAATTTGCTATCCTAGTTTTCAGTTTAGTGTTAATTTGTTACCTTAGTTTTTATTTCAGCCAATTTGCTACCCTAATTAGTCTAAATTAGTCAATTTGCTACCTAAGCATCTCCAGTAGTCTAGGTTAATTTGTTGCTAAATTTAACAATGGTTAGGAAACTTAACAACCGAAATAGCAATGGTGCTCCAACAATAAATTGTTATTTGGAGTTAACTGATAAATTTTGACAAATCATAAATTAACAAGTGGACAAAAATGGATAAAATTTAGCTTTTACTTTAACAGTTCAAACCAAATTGCTAAATTTATCAATCTAGTTTAACAATAGTTAAAATAAACTTATGTTTAGATATTCTGCTCGAGTTCATTTTTGCTACAAAAATACATAAACTTAGCTAAATTCAAGTTCAGCAACTCTGCTTTTAACCAATTTGCTGCTATTCCATCAAATTTGCAACTTTAGAGTTTCAAGAATTTCAAAATTAATTCATGTTTGGATGAATAAATGAATAATATTACCCAACAGAAAGCATGGGAGTATCACAGAAACATTAGCTTTGTCCAAAGAGCACGCACGGCTTCTTTTTTAGTTATTTATATATGCTTTTCTATTTCTATACGACATTTCAATCCAGGGTATGCAATTTTCTAGCTACGTCCGGAGTGGAGCAATTCTGAGGCAAGAAGTGGCTTCCCGAGTAGAGTCATGTTAATCAAAAGATAGATGTTCGGTGTCAGAGATAGATGGAAATGGATATCCTCTAAGAGCCCTTGACTGCCGTACAAATTCCTCTTTTCAGAGGTGTTAGTAAACACAAAAGAAGAAGTATAATTAGTTGCGGGTGAAGTCTTTTAACCCCTTTCACTTTCTGCCCTCCTTTAGGTCCGGTTTCGGTCCATCTATATAAGATGCCTTTGCCACCGCCGTCCCATCCACCATAACCCAACTATCCACCACATCCCTACTATTCCGACGATTCCGATACCTTTGCCTTGTTCAGTGATGAAAATCCAAATGGGTGCCATATTATGTGAAGTCTTGGGGGTGCAATGAGGGCTTAATGGACATTGTAGTCTATGGAGGGAAGCTTATACTGCTTGTGTAAGTGATCAAGTGCATGGCGATCGTTTGTGGCTTTGTGCTATGGTATCAAGTAATGTGGATATAGGAAGATGATCAAGTTTAATCTAGGGGGAAGATGATCAAGTTTAAAATAATAAAAAGGTAACAAATTGACTAATGTTTTGGTAGCAAATAGACATAAATAATACCTAGAATAGTAAATTGGCTAATTATTATAAGGCACACTGTTGAATCATATGCCTATATGGTACGACATGCACGCATGTATAAAAGGTAAAGTTCACGGAGTTTTGAACATTACTGATTTTTTCTGAATATCTGAATATTGAAAGATAGCGAAAAGATTTCCAGAGCCAGGTTGAGTGATCAAATTTGTGGGTGTGACTAACAAATATTCTTTGTTAGCCTCTGGAGGGAATGAAACCAACTATAGAGGCCACTATTTTAGGCCCAATGGTTACAGCAGCTTTACAGGTTATGCTCCTCGTGAGTCTTCAACTTCCAGTTAATCTACCAAGTCTGAGATGTGGTCTTTACTCTCAACGCCATTGTCTTCTTCACCACCCCAATTTCTCCCAAGGCACCAAACCCATACCAATACCATTACCAACCACTTGAAGAAGAATTCAACAGCAACCAGCAAAACACCCAGCATTGCTTTCCAAAGCCCACTCTTTTACTGAAGTGTTCCCTCAGTGAAGGAGGAGCAGCAGACAACTTCCCTTCAAAAGATTATGAACAATTGGAGGTTTTTAAATTCCCTTCTTTCTGTGTTTTGGGTGTTCTATTTCTTGTCATAAAGTTTGTTTATGTATTTTGGCTAGGAGCAGAATAACAAGGGCTTCTGGAGAAAATGGAAGGTATATAGCTCTTCCTTTTTTTACAGTGGAATAGTAGAGTTTGTACTTGTGTTTGGTTGCTGAGATTATGATGGTATTAGTACTAGTTTACTAGGTGATATCAATTCTTATGGTTCCGTGAATTGTATTTCTATATGTATAACTGTATAAGAAAGTAAGAATGGAAAAATGAAACTACAATGTATGAAAATTTTGACCAAAGAAATACATTTAGAAATAAATGCAAGAGAATGCTCTTTACCTCCTCTATAGTCATATACTACCTGCATTTCTTTCTCTCACAGTTCACATATTTCGCAGGTGAATTCGGCTGAAATGAGTGCAAAACTTGCAAAGCTTGGCTTGGCAGCTGTGCTTGCTTATGGATTGTTTGATGTGGTTACATACACCTCCTTTTTTGTGTTTGCATTTCTGGGGTATGAGAAAAGTACTGGAAAGAACCCTGCAGCAAATATCAAGGCACTGATAGGGGTAAGAACTGCTCAATCTTTTAATGAATTTCATTTCTTTCACACTTTCTAATCAATTCAAGACGGATGGTAAGGTTGGGAAACATTTTTAGTTGGCCTTCTTTATAGAAAGCCTTTTTACATGCTTATGCCAATTAGAAAACTTGTCCTCCTAACATGTCATCTTGATTTAAAAGAACTGAGTGTAAGTCATATCTGGGCTACATAATGACTATGGCATGGCCTTAATATAGTCCAAAACAGGAGATGTGTTTAAAAAGTTTAAACTAATAATTAAATTTCTATTGTCTATGGGTTGGTAAACTGAAGAAACTTATTACTTGGTTCATTAGATCTCTACCATATATCAGAGATCTGTTTTGGTACAAGTGTCTGTTTAATTGCAAGAACAATTCTAAAGGTTCTGTTTAATTACAAGTGTCTGATAAGTCTTAAGACAGAAATCCGATTTAAGTCTTTTACCTTGCTGGAAATTGAATAGATAAGAATATTTAGAAAACAAAATGAAGGAATGTGCATATTTAGGTTTTCAGTTTCAAAACGAAATAAAGAAATAGATGGGTTTCAACTTTCAAGGTTGAGATCGTTCTGACAGAGTCAACTACCCAACCCCACCACTTTTATATGGGATTTGTTTTTGTTATATATATATAGAGAGAGAGAGGGAGGATCTAGAGAGGACCTCCTTACTTTAAGAATTTGAGGATTTCTACTATTTTACATTATTAGATGACTTCTTTTAACGATCTCAACCGTTGATCCTCTAGATTCATATGCAAGAAACATGTCTACAAAATTTCAACTAATTCCATAATCATTTGGTCATTCAAATTGATATATATATATATATATATGAAAAATAAATACCATATATAGATTGGATTATTCCATATAATTCATATAACTTTTTAGATTACATAAGGATGCATCATCTGTGTTTTTATTTCAACTAGCACTTCATTTAACTTCAATACATATATATGATCACTTCAACCACTTCCCGGTGGAACTGTATAACCTGCAGTGAATTGCCAAACTTATAAGAGCCATTATCAACTATGTAAAATCAGGCAATAGATCGCTTATGTATCTATAGCTATGAGAAAGAGGTTAATTTGGGATCTTACTTCCACAGTTCATTCCCTTGGGAACAGGGATACCACAGGACCTAACGACCTTAACCACCTTAACCATGTCAACCACCGCCTCGACCACCTTGGTCACGTGCCGGCACACGCATGGAATGTCTAACGTTTTTATCGCAGAACAGCATCCTTGAGATGCCGTTGGAGGCAGTACACTACCCTTCATAACATAAGGCTCACATTGCGTTATCAGACCTTGCATGTCACCTTGGCAAACTTGCCCCTGAACCACATCAACTTCACTAGTGAATAGAATTCCTATCACAACAATAGCAGCTAAAACCATGAATCGAAGATTGAGCATTTCCATCTCTAGCTAGCTCTTTGTGTTTTTGCTTTTATTGTTGGGGGTCGATTACTTTGCTGCATGGTTTATATAAGGATGTGGATTTGGATTTAATGTTTATAGCGTTACAAAATTTGTTACTTTTGAACTTAGGGGTTGCATATTGCATGTGAGGTTACAGAGGTCCTACACGAAAGATTAATTCTGACAAGGTTGTAGCAAAGTCGTTTACCATGGGAGCTCCTTCATTTCCTGTATGTGTTGTGTTAATATATATGAAATGAGTTCTACTAGTTTTCTGTTGGTATATGGTATACATATATATTTTTATGTGATTGATAAAATTTTATCTATTTTGAAAATAATATTTCATTGATACATATAATGTTTCAGCATTGACGGGATACTCCTAAGTACTGCATTGTAGGGACATAATCACTTTCTGGTGTCTTTGTTGTTTTTTTCTTTCTTCCTTTTAGAAGAGTAGGGAGACAACTGAGAGTTACACTGTTGGGGCTAAAAACTTTTATTCCTTGTGCTTTAGAGTCATTTTCTTTTACCCTTACTCTAAGTATATAATTAAGACTTTGCAACCGATTGTTCAAAATTGTAAAATTTTTGTATCTTCGGCATCATCAGTCCAATCGTTAACCCATGGAATGGCTTACATTCTGTTATCCAATCCTGCCAAACTGGAGGAGCTTTTATAGGTGTCATATAGGTAATTTGTATTTTTATTTTTTACAACCATGTAAATCGTTAATTCAAACTGACCTTCAATGCGTTGAGGTCAAAAGTTTTACAACTATGACTAGTAGGTAGCAGTATGTTAAAAGTAGAAGTTTGGACTGACCCAAAATTTAGTGTAGTAATATGTAGGACAGATCAATCTTAAGTGAATTTAGCATCTCCATATGTCACTGGTAGAGTTTCAGCCCATTCCCTGGTTCAAGGGGACATTAGATAGAGCTGAATTTGGCTATGCATTTTTTGGGATGCAATGGTTACATGTGTCATAACAATGGGGTGACATTGGTCCTGCTTCCCCATGTCCTATCTCAAAGAAAGATATAAATAGTTAAGTATCAGTGCTGACATCCTGGATGCGAACTACTGGCACCTGTTTTCTTTCCCTCCTATAGCTTGTTCACTCTTGGGAGATTAAAGTGGAGCCATTTTAGTAAAACTAATTAGTCATGAAAATGATTGAATGTGTACAGAAACGTACTTGTTTGCTAAAATGGTGAGCAGATAATTATTATATCAATTTGAGATAATATGAGTTTTTCAGATATCTGAACAGTGAAAACATATGGTTTTTGGTTTTCTTCTTCTCTCATCATGAACAGAAGTAATTCTTAGTATTTTAAAACATATTGGATCTTGTCTTCCAAAATGTGATGATATGAGATTCTGAAAAGTCAAAACGCGAAATTTAGTGTGTTTGACTGCCTTCATATTTTTATTTATTTTTTCAATTTCAGTGGATGCTACCTCTTACTGCTCCATACAAAACCTGGCTATGGTGCAGAACCCTGTGTCCTGAGACTTAGAACCTTTGGAGCTTGGACCATTTGTTTCTAAACTTTGCTGCTGTTTTTTGTATTATTATGCTTCTGAAAATGTTCCTGTCAAAGGAACGTGCCAAAATAGCATCTGTGCAGTTTTACGATAAATACTACTTTAGTGGCCATAGCTGAATTTCTGGTTGGTATATTTGCAAAACGGAACCATAGGGTGGTTAAAAAGTTTCTTCCCTATATTTGAAGGTCAATTGTTGCAAGATATTTGAGCACTGCTTATTGTTATGTGTTGCTCATTGGCTTTCTGGTTTTCTTAGAGTTGTCCTGTGCCAAAGTCTAATCTTGTGGTGTTGAAGCACGTATGAAAGCTTTGTCAGTGCCACCTTTAAGCTTTTGGGAGAAATTTGAAGATGCATATGAATTAATCTTTGTATTGGATGATCGGGAACAATTGGCCACTCAGATGTAAGTAGTATCTGCTTAGTTATATTCTGAAACTTCTTATTATTTATATGATTAAGCCAGTTAATGGTATCTGCTATGACATTTGTTGTGGTTAATTCAATAAATATTCTTTTTAGCAACCTGACTGTACAACCCATCGCTTGCACTTAGTCCTCTTTTCTTAGTTAGGGATGACTACAGGCCAGCAATACTCTATGTCTACTATATTAAATTGCGTGTGCTTTAAAAAAAAGACTTACGGTGAAATCTTGTTTCCTGTTCTTGTATATACTCTTTACTTCTTTAACAGGTTGATTTACAGAAACACAAAATGCAGATAAGGAAATAAACCTAGGAAGCCATATGATTGTATTTTTTAATTTTCATGATATATCTTGATGGTCAGTTTCCAAAAATAGAGCTTAAAGCATGACATGTTGGGCTGTACTGTTTAAGTACATATCTCCATTTGCTAAGGATTTTTTTGAACCAATCAACTAGTCCAAGGATTCACTTCAGAAAAATGACACAGTACTTTAGTGACAAGAAAAAAAAATATGTTGAGGTCCTTAATTTTAGTCTGAAAAGCCATCTGCTAAGTTGCAATAATTTGCGTCGTTATGCTTACCGTCGGATTTTTATTTGTCATTCGTATCGTGCAATCCTATTCTTTTGCCCACTGTCTTTGCTGGTTCGTATAACCGGTGTTAATAATTGTATGTTGTTGTTTTAGATCACAGTCTAGGAGCATTATTGAGAGTGTTATATTTGGATGCAAAATCACAGTAGAGGTAAATTATTGACTTATTGTAGTCTTTTAAATGTTAGATTTTTATCATTGGCAAATTGTACTGATGTCCACAAAATTCCGTTTCACAGAAATAGCAACTTTTGGTTTTGATTTCTGTTACTTGTTTATTTGAGGTTGAAATAATGAAGAATCTAGCAAAAGGATCATTTTCTTGTGTTATAATGATTTACAGTAATGCAATCATAGTTCAAATTCAAGATCATTACAAAATTTATCCTTAAATACTTAAAAACCAATGAAGTAAGAATGATTGGTGATTCAGTAATGTGCTGTTACTTCAAGTAGGAAAACCATCCTAGACTATGAAGCATAAAAGGATGAGTTTCCTAATTTTTATTTACAATTTAAATAGTAAAAAACAAGCTAACACTTTCACAGATTAATAGAAGGGGGTGTGTGGGTGGGAGTTGTGTTTAGAGATCATGGTGATTTGAAATGGCTGTTGGCAGTTCCACAGGTAGGTGATCTACCTCCCAGATTAATAGAAGCTTTGCCTTTTTCACGGTCTCAGATTTGCAGACTATGTAGGCTTCTCACACATTGAGATTGAAGGTGATGCTCTTTTGATTATTAATTCCTTGCACGATAGTTCGGAGGACCTCAGTTTAGAGGTTCATATTATTGATGAAGTGAAGTGTTTAGTTCAGTCTTTATCTATTTGTAGTTCCCGATTTTGGAATGTGAAATGGGCATTGCGAGTCCATTGCGTTACTATGAGTCTTTGAGAGTTCAATGAAATCGGCATACTACTAGGCTTCACTTCCTCATTTTACCTGTTCTTTGATTTTTATTGGTTATAGAAAGCCTTTTTCTTGACCGACACAAAACAATGAAACAGGTATCATGCTCGAGATATAAAAGGGTGATAAAGCTCATTTCCTAACTGATTAGTCCTAATTGTACTGAACCAATTATACATTCTTTTTTTTTTATCTTATTCAACGTCTTTAAACTTGATATATAACTTTTTTTGTACTCCCTGATGGGCGTTGTACTAACACAAGCATATATTTCTCAAATCAGTGGGTGGGGGGTGATGTCTACGCCCAGAAGGAGATGCTTAGAAGTTAGAACAGAGTAACAATGTTGTAAATGCTGCTGCTAGTAAGAATATATTTCAGTTTGTTTGAGGCATTGATTGATATTTATCTCCCGTTGTCAAAACTATGATTTCATTGTTGCTCCTATGTACTCTAAACTAATTTTGCAACGTAAATATGATGGGCGAAAGAGAACTTTGATGCAAAGATGTATGTAATTTCTGTGATTATATATGTGTCGATCCCAGCCTTATTTTTGCTACGCAATTTCTTGCATTGGCTCTTGTAAATGGAGGAGGTTCGCTCGTAGTTATGGACATGACTAAACAGGGCCAGATTAACCTAGTTCCAATTTTGAATGGAATATACATGTCAGCAAAAGACTTTAAAATTCCAATACAAAACCAGATTAGAAGAAAAGATGGAATCCATTGAGTACTTTGTTTACCAGAAGTAATGGTTCAACTTCGTCAACGATCTTAAATCAACACTCGTGAAGAACTTGTGAAAGAGAGCTGCAACCCATTTCCATTTTCTCATCAAATATATATTTCAGTTTTCTCTCTTCTTCTCTCTAATCAACAATTCCCAACTTCTTTTAAGATTCTTTGCCTTAATTTACATCAACCAAATTGACGTAACTCAATTTCAGTATCAAACTAGCAACACGCCAGGAAACATGAGCATATTAGTTCTTGCAATGCAGAGTATCCGGTTTTATAAAGCCGTTGTTAAATGTAAAACAACAATGCATGACATTTTGCAATCAAAAAGAGAAGTACTACACCACTTTCATCATCCAATTAAAGGAAAAAAGAGAAGTTCATTCATTTGATAAGAAAAATTCATAATAGAATAGCGTGAAACTAGAGTATATTACAACTTTCTCAAAAAAAAAAAAACTGGAGTATATTACAACATACAACTAACAAAATCTCTACTTCCATAAAAGGAGCACAAACACTGTACCCTAACTGTTGAAAGATCCTCTTCACTACATTTGACTCGTATCAATTGCCTACTCTCTACCAGCCAAGGTCCTATGCTTTGTAGTATGCCGCAGTGATTCCTCCTCCATAGGAAGTCTTACAGCAGTAGTCAGCTCTCTTGCAATATCTGGAGTCCAGATTACAACCAACTTTTCCAGCAGATTAAATGCGTACGAGTCAGATTCCACACATCACTTTAAGCCATAAGAGCATTCAACAAATCCCCAAGCTCCAACTATATTGGCCATAACACCTTTGATTCAACCGCTATGACGAATCAAACATAGCAATAGTGACACGAGGGGAACAATCATAACACAGCAGAATCTGAATCACTATCCACACTGTAGTTAGCAAGCGAGATGTTACTTTCACGAACAATTTGATAAATCATAACCTCAGCAAAGCAGCAGAGATGCTCATTCTACAGGGAGCTTGAAGAGTGCAAACGGACGGAACAATTTCAGCCGATTAATCCATCATTTCCATGCCCAAATTTCGGAAATTGCACACACCAACCATTTTGAAGGTAAAGAATGATTCCCAATCTCCAGACAATATATACATATCACTAGCATCAGATGTTTCTCATCATCTCAGATTTACCCTGACCACATTTCCATTTGGCTGAAACAACATGAACAAGATCATAAAGAAACTATGGCACCAGGAAAAACAATACTTTCAGACAAAAAAGGAACTCAACTTATTATCACTGATCAAACAGACCTTTGGTGCAAGAAATATATGCAGAGACCGTTAAACTTTAAAACCTAAAAATGCCAGCAACAGAAAGAGATTCTATGTCTGAAGATTTGATCGTCAAATCCACTATCATACAGCGAAGCATCAATCAGATCGGCAGTGATTAAGGGAACTCCAAGATAACACAGGAGCAGAACCAAGAGGAAAGGCAAATAGGTGGATCATATCATGTTAACATAAGCCTGGAGCAAATATGTTTATTGGGTTGCCACCCACAACCCTCAACTCCTTCCCTTCCTCTCTTACGCAGTGCAGTCCTGTTGTCACCCCTAACTTTGACTGCAGGCTCCAACCACTTCCAAACAGAAAGGAGACCACTTGCATCTCCAATGAAGAACAGCCCTCCAACTCCTATCTGAATAGCCCGAACTTCTTGCTTTCCAAATAAAACAGCCCTCTGATCAAACGATGGCTGATCATATAAGCGGATAGAACTGTCACTAGAACAACAAATTAGGACTGGATTATCTTCTGCATCGTGCATCCCAGATAGAGCAATAATACCATGTTCAACATTGTGAGTGTATATCACTTCCAAATTGAAGTTGTCGGTTTCAGTCATGTGCCACACCTTTATGGTGCAGTCCAATGACGAGGAGATCAAAAACTGGTCCCAGCATATAAGAGACGTGACCACATCAGAATGTCCACTCAGTGTTGCAACACATTCTAAAGAATTGAGATCCCACACCTTTATCGTATGGTCTTCCGAGCCTGAGTAGAGCTTAGTGAATTTGGATCCGATTATAAAACAAACAACAGTAGCCGTGTGGCCAGTGAGAGATGCAACAAGTTCAAATTGACCATCTTTAGCTTTCCACACCAAAATAACGCCTTTGTCAGTCCCGGCAAAAAGCATTTCCTTATCAAATACCAAAGCGCAAACTTGGCCAACGGCAGGTCCATCTAGACTAAACTCAGCATTGGTTTCAATGTTCCATGCCTTGACAACATTATCAGCACCGCAGAAAATCCATGGACCATTACTAATCAAAGCCCCAACTGGACAACCAAGATCAACCACCCACTTGCACCGACCAGTATTGCAATCCCAAACTCGGACAGTTCCATCTTTACTAGAAGTATAAAGCTCGCCACTCCTCTCGGGAAGGGCAATACCAGTTATAGCCTTCTCGTGGCCTTGCAGATTCGCAGCCAATGTAACAACCTCATCTCCACACCCTGCCATTTTCCGCAAACAAACAACAGAAACAGAACAAACAAATTATATTTTAATCTACAAAAAAACAACACCAACAGAATTGAAAACGCAAACCCCAATAGCCAATATTCACAACACTATCCTTCTAGATTCAGAAACTAATAATAGAGAAACTGAGAGACGGAAACAACAGAACACAGAGCACAGAAATTCTATTTAATCTACAAAAAAAAACAACACTAACAGAGAATTGAAAACGCAAACCCGAAAACCTAAAATTCACAACACTATCCTTTCAGATTCAGAAACTAATAATCATATAATCTATGTAATAATCAGACACACATAGCGTAAAACAAATAACTATACTCGGGATTCAGAATCGCAAAAGCACAGCACAGCATTCGATTTAGGGATTTCGAGAGAGATTAGGGATTTCGGGAGAAAGAGATCGATTCGATTTAGGGATTTAGAAAGATCTGAGAGAAAAGAAAGGTTTGGGCGTTTGGCGCGGTCAGAAGGAGTATATATGCGCGTTATAACGCGTCCGATACGCGTAAGTTATGCGTACAATACTCGTACAGTACGTGTACGATACGAATACAGCACGTGTTATGTTTTTTTTAAAAAACGTTTATTATTATTTTAATAAATAGATAGCATTTAGGGGGTTTTTGAGCAAAAAAGGAAGGTTCACCAGGAAAAGTATAAACGGCCAAGTAAATAGATTTTTTTTTTTTTGGGTACAAGTAAGTAGCTTATTGAGGAAAAAAATATGAACAGAAAATAAAAACAAAAATAAAAGGAAACTAGAGTTGCAAGTAATCCAGTAGAGAAGAGAAGTGGGTGTCTGAATGGTGGAGTTGTCTGCAAATGCTCACTCCGCTTCAGACAACCCAATCTCCGAAACGTTTCCAGCATTCCTCTTTTCAAACACGCCCTCTTCCCATCTCTCGCCGGAACCATTCTCAGGTCACATTTCCCATTTCTCGTCTCTCGTTTCTTTTCATTTCATGGCAGAGGTTTTGTGTTAATCTTGTATTGGGGTTTACGTAATATTTGAAAGGCCAGCGTTCATTTTGTTAAAGAGAAACCCAGAGTTTGAGTTATTGAAATTTTTGAGCTTGTTTATTGGTTTCGGAAGTTGAAATTGGATTGGTGATAGTTGTACTTGGGAGTTGATGATGTGTATGTGATGCTACTAAAAATGGTGGCTAATTAGACACGCTGTGTATTGTTATAGCATCAGTGCCCAAGAGAAATCAAGGCCTTCGATACTGTCTTCTTCGAGACATAAGAGAATTCCTGTCTATGTGATGATGCCTGTTGATGCATTCTACATAGATGGTTCTGGGATTCCAAGGATTAGGAGGTGAAGAATATTATTTCTTCTCCTTTTCATATCATGTTTTCGAGAGTCATTGATGAGGCCAAGTTAAGTATTACCCATAAGTTAAAGGACCGTTATGCCGGACATTGCAATTTATTATTTTGATCCCTTCCCAATTCCCAATTCCCAGTTTTAGTTATTTCCACATTTATCTTATTGTTGCTTCATATGTATATTTGTTTTTTAAATTTGCTCAATTTTTTGTTGTTTCACACTCAATGCCTTGACAGTATCTCTAAAAGCACTCAAGTTGGCAGGTGTTCATGGAGTTGTAGTTGAGATTTGGTGGGGAGTCGTAGAACGTTTCTCTCCCCTTGCAAATGACTGGTCTCTATATGAACAGGTGAACTCAATCTATCTAACTTGTGCTTTTGTAATGTGGAAGCTGTCCTCAACTTTTCTTGTTCCTGCATCACAAACTGAAACAAACAAACGTGAAAGAATTTAGTGATCTGCGCATTGTAGTTTCTGAACTCTGGCAGCCTTGAAGTTAATGTATATGCTATGCAATATAAAGTGCTAATCTCAAGTTTGCATATACTCACCTCCACTTGATATTTGTCCATGTTGCATGCCCTCTGAGATAACCCTGTTGGGCACGCCTTGATAAACTCCAACTATTCTGAATCTGATCGATTTAAGTCCCAGTTCCATGTAAAGAACAACGAAGAACATAACTCTACAATTATGGGCACATACTTGAAGAGTGATATGGTAGAGAGAGAGGACTTACACCACTGGGGAACTCGTCCAAGGAAAAGCTAGCCATTCCAATTATAGCGTGCACTGGGGCACCGTAGTTTCTGTGATCATATGTGTCGATCCCAGCCTCATTTTTGCTAGGCAATTTCTTGCATTGGCTCTTATAAATGGAGCATGACCAAACAACAACCTAGTTCCAATTTTGAGTTGCATATACATGTCAGCAGAGAATTCAAAATTCCAATACAAAACCAGATTAGAAAGAAAGATGGAATCCATTGAGAAATGGAAGTGTAAACAATACTAGCTTGCGGAGGGTCTGGGATGTTACTTTGTTTGTCAGAAGTAATGGTTCAACTTCGTCAACGAATCTTAAATCAACACATGAATCCAGGGCAAGATGTATACATCGTTCTATGCCTACAATTTGAAACTATTAATATGCATGAAGATTTTGTGAAACTTTCATGTAGTTATAAACTTACAATACTGATATTTCATATTTATCAAATTATACACAGTTGACAGTATTTGTGAATTTTTTTCAATCAGTTTTAAATAATTTGTAAAACATGATTTCGGTATGTACGCTAGTTCGATTACATGCCCTGAATTTTGATGTAATCTGCTGGAATACATTTGCTCTTTTCCTATATGTCTTATCATAAAATGAATTACTTGTTGGAGCTATACTATTACACAATACCTCCATTTTTGTGCTATCCAACAATCAGCCTTAGTTTAGTTAGATTATCCCAATAGCAACACGATGCATGCTTAGCACATTTTCATTTATACATGCATATTTACGAAATTGAACATTAGCACTGATAACTAACTGAGTTTAGAACATAAAAGCTAACCATTCAGCATAAAGGAAGCTCAGAATTCTGAAATTTTCATGTAACTATTGCGGCCTAACATGAAGAAGATACATGAGGATCAGAGTCACCTCTACTGCTGTTATGTTGTTCGAGGAACTGTTAAACCCGCAACACATTCTTCAAGTCATATTCGTCATAGATGGTAGGCAACTCGAGTTCCCACAAATAATGTAACCATTATATCATCATTTTGTCAATCATTAGCCGATTTTTGGCTTGTTCTTTTTTGACAACTTGGAAAGAACCACTGTAATATATTAGTAAATAGAACTTTCTAATACAAAGCATAATTTGATTCTCACAACCCACTCAAATGACTAATAATCCAGAAAGAACCATTGTAAGAAATAGATAGGTATCTCTTAAATGGCAACAACTGCATAACATGTACAGAACACATAAAAGATTTCATCCTCACAAACAAGCTAAAGTCTCCATGAAAGAAAAGTAACATCATCTCGAAGACGATAATCATCACCTGAAGCTAGAGAAAGTTCCTTATTGGCTAGCTCAATAGATGTCTTAAAGGTCTCACTCCTCAAATTATAAGATATGACCTTACCAGGCATGTGCAACAAAAGATCAATCGAAGAATCGGTAACCTCATCACTTGTATGTTGAATGCTCTCCTCCGCTTGAGAAAGGCAGCACAAGACAATAAGAGGATCCTAATCTTGTCCAGAAAGACCTGTTTCGACTAACAGATTAAGATCAACATGATACTTGAGTAACTTGACAAACCAGGCAGAGTAGTCCCTCTCCATCTCCATGACATCAAATTGGGTCACACAATGCTAATAAGTTTCAATAAAGTACAAACAGCCACCGTACTCCCCAAAGTATCTCTGATTCAATCTCGGCCACGTAGTTGGATACAAGGAGCCAGAAGTAACATCCAGTGGAATGTTTTCGACCACCGAGGGGACAGGAGGGATAACCGACACGACAAGCAAACGCTCTTGGCTTATCTCAAAGTAGTGCAGCACATCAGGTTCCTCTCTTCTGAATTCATGCCTACCATCCAATGTGCAGAAGGGCATACTTGACGCACTTCCGTCTCTGATCCAATGAACTGCGTTGTTGCAGTATACAGCGTCGTCCCTGCTCCTGTCGTCAAAGTGCAAGCCCTGTACGTAATCATGAAGCCTTCCCTTGATAAAGGGGCTACGGAAGAAAGGAGTCTCGAGATGCTTCCATTTCGTGTTGCCCGCTCTCATTATAGTACGGATAGTTGGTGACGCAGACCACTTTGTAATGAGGCGATTTGGTTCGGATTTATTTGTTTTATAGTTTACTGACCTCGTTTTGTTTGGTTTTACTGTAGTTGGTGGCAATGCGCCTTGCTTGTTGAAACCTGCTGTGTATAAAACTTTGGCACATTTTCGCATTGGGGAAAACACATTTACATCTTTGGAACTTGCAGGTTAAAAGATTTGAGACACAAATGGATAAATGGAAGGGATCTTGTGACTGCATCATAACAAAGGTAAACTGAGACCAAGTTTATCTGGTTCCAATCTAAAAACTTGCCTAACCAATTTCATAATTTGTGACTAATGAGATTTTCTTTTTCCAATCTTCTATAAGCTGGTCCAGGCACAATCGCAAAGGCCTTGATTAGAAGGGGCTTCATATTATTCTCAATGACTACATTCCTGGACAAATTAGTGACATTTTCTCCTCTCTTGAATTTCTCCATTTTTTTAGACAATTTGATTAAGTGTAACCAGTACTAACTAAGTGACAACCCAGGAAAAGGGCAATGCATGTGCCTTATGTGGTAGACAATGGTGTTGGTGTCTTCACCAGAAGTCCCAAGGAAACAGCCAAGATTGTGGCAGAATGGTTCAGCTAGCACCAAGCCAGATGAGCTCAGGAGGATGACTGAGAATGCGCGCTTAAACTAGCACAACCGGAGGCTGTTTTTGACAGTGTTAAAGACATTGTTGTCTGAGAATGCCTTATGATTCTTTGGCCTCAGAAGCCCCAAAATGGTTGTAATCTGTATATTATTGTAGACAAGCTCTAGTGTTCATTGAGGTTCTGTATTTTTTTTTTTTTTCTAGGGTTTTCTAGACAACCAGTCATATATCAGGATGGTATTGAAGTGATCCCATTATAATTTTTCTGATTAGCCTTCGACACCTTTTTCTGATAACCAGAAAATAGTACATGTAGTGGCTAGCTTAGTTGAAAGCAGTTTCTTCCTAGCAATCATGGAGTACTCTTGGGTCATAAAATGGTTGAAACTTTTCAATCTAAGTTATGATGCTCTTAAGACTAAACTTAAATCGGTCACTCCAAATTTTTACGTAGCTATGTTTTGATCGTTGAATCGGCTATGAAGCATGGTAAAAATCAAGAACATAGTACTTAAAAACCAAATTAAACAAAGCCTTGAATTAGGAATTGAATTGAATTTTCTGTACAATTGAAATTACATTTTAGAAGCATACAAAACTAAAGTAGCCATCACATTCCTATACATATAATTAATCTCATGGCCAGCTTTGAGCTTTGCTCAGCTTCATCAGCATTCATCAATCATCCTCCACAGATAAATGTACTCATGGCTACCTTTGAGCTTTGATCTTCATGAGATATTGTAGAGCCATCACTAGACACGCTATCACAGTTCTCATTCTTCTTCTTTTTCTTCTTCTTCTTCTTCTTCTTCTTCTTCTTCTTCTTCTTCAAGAGTTGCTTCTGGCACATAACGTCACATCCCGACCTTTAAATTTTTACCTTATTTACTAGCTTGATTATAATAAGAATTTTACCGTCTCCGTCATTGAGGTAATAGTTTAATTGGTCCCTAGAGGTGTTTTAAGGGACGATTAATTTCGGGGAATTATTTGTGGGAGAAAATATGACGACGGTAAAAAATGGTAAATTTTAGCTAGTAAAAGGTAATTTTTATTAGGGTATTATTTTGGGGTGTAAATTTTAGAGTGGGTTTTGGTGTATAAGGTTGTTGGACCGGGTGTTAGAGGCCCATTTTTTCTTTTCTCTTTTTCTTCTCTTTTCTCCTCCCGGTTCCCTCTCTCTCCCGAGCCCCTCCCGCTGTCCGGTTTTCTGGCCGTCCTCCTGCCGCCGTCCGGCCACCATCTGCCGCCGCTCCGGTCCTAAACTGACTGCCTCCGACCCAGCTTCCATTCTAGGCCGGTAGCAGCTCTCCCCTAGCGCCGCCGTGAGAGAGCAACGACGCCAGGAGCCGCTAGCTGCCGTGGTGGTTCTCTCGCCAGAGCTCCCTCCTCCGGCCACCAAAACCGGCGATCCTTGGCTCGTTTTGTAGCCCTCCTCCCGTGCAGCAACCCCTCCAAACAGCTCACCCTCTCTTGAGCTAGGTAAGGAGAAATGTGAAGTTGAAATTCTATAGCATTTTTTATGTTTTTAGTCGATTACCTTAGTTAGGCTTGGAATTGGTGTTTGTGCTAGTTAGGAAAGTTATAGAGCATGATGAGAGGAAGATGCTATCAAAATTTCATAGGTTTTGGAGGTCATCGGAATTGGCCTCCGGCGCCGCCGCGGTTTGGGAGATTTTTAGGGTTTTAAATGTGGAATATTAAGGGGATTATATTGAAGCGAGTTATGGAATTTTTGGATGAGTTTTGGATAGGTTTATAAATTTCCGAAGTTTGGTATTTTTGGCGGTTAATTAATGAAGAATCCGGCTGTAGGATTTAAGTCGTATTTTTGGGGAGGTTGTTTTTACGACTGTCGAGTATGATATTGTTCGGATCATTTCGATTTAAGAATATCGAAGTTTGGCAATGATGAGCGTATTTATGGCTCTCGGGTAATTTTGCCTATTTTGACTAAATATTGGATTATTAGTTGGGAAATTAATATTATTTTTGGATCAGGACGTGAGGAGGCTCGAGCAGACGAGACCCCAGATCGACGTCAGGCTTAGGCCTAATTTGTGAGTGGACCTTTGTTTTAAATAAAATGCATGTGATAGTTCATAGATGAACAATTATTGTTGTGGAGCATTTTGACGTCATTTTATTTTGACGATTTTATTTCTCTTGGAGAGTTACCGAAAATGGGATTTTCGGTGAATATAAATATGTATTTATGAGGAGAGTATGTATAAAAATGCTAGCTAGCCTTATGTGTCTGTCCACCTTAATGGCGTAGCATATAGCCGCATTATGGTGTGACGTGAGCGTTGGACGTGAGCGTAGTAGCCCTATATGAGTGTTTAATTCACATAGGGGGTATGGACACATATTTATACACCCGTCTGTCCACCTTAATGGCGTAATGTAGCACTGCATTAAGGAGTGACGTGAGCGTTGGACGCGAGCGTAGTAGCCCTATATAGACCCATGAATTTATATAAGGAGTATGGACGAGTGTAAATACATACATATATTATAGAGTCTGAGAGGCTCGATATTTTATGAGATAAAAGTTTTATCGCTTGCGGTATGCATTCGATTTTTCCTTAGAAATTAATTTGGGGAAACATAAATATTTTATTTATTATTTTATTTTTGTCCACTCACTCTAACATTATTAAATGTTTTCCCCTAGGCCCTTCGTTTTAAATTGCCCAGTCTGCAGAGTTCGGGTTGGATCTAGTAGGAGGCGAGGCATAGTCACCCGCATTTCCGCCAGTTTTCATCAGTAGGTTACATGTTTAACCTACTCGTGTTTTCTTGCTTCCGCTAGTGTCTAGTAGCTCTGAATACTTTGAGATTATTGTATATTATGTTTAGAATTTCTGAAGGATAATTATGTGATGTTTGGACGTGTTGTATTAAGAGTGTAATTTGGAATTTTCGAGTTAGGGTTGTCCATTTTCAAGGGAGATTTTTTTCTCAATCTTTTCAGTAAATTTTCCTTGGAGGTGGTCCCCGCACGGCTTACTCCGGGGTTCAGGGTGAAATTTGGGGTGGGTCGTGTCATAACTGTGTCTTGAAAATCCATGCAGTCATAAGCAATGAGAAGATCAGTTCTCTCATCCTCAGTCATAGTCTCAAACCCCATCGAACTACTCGTCCATGTCTTCATCGCGCTTTGCACTGAAGGCAACACAAGCCTCTCAACTCCATACTCCCTAAGCCACTTCTCAATCTCACTCATCAACACCTTACACGTCCCTTGCCTCTGAAACTCAAACCCTGTCGCCACCAGTGGCGCCTCCGCCAAGTCATCATGAACCCTCACATTTGCCACCATCGCCACCTTGTCTCCTTTCTCCAAAACTACCGTGTAGAACTCTCTGTCCTTGTTGAAGATGACGTCCTCCACCACGTCCTTGTGAGTCATGGGGTCCTTAGATGGTGTAAAACACTCGTGCATGACGTCTAAGGCTTGCATCAGCTTGACGTAACTTGTTGTGTTTCATCTGGGACTTCAGCAAAGTCCAAGGAAGATCGCTCCGGCCGTGAACCAAAGTCGGCCTCCCCAAAACAACGCCGCAAACCAACAAACAACGACCTGTCGTCTTTCATTATATCTTCCATTGATCTCATCCTATTCTTGATTCTCTTTCTTCTTGATGAACAAGTCTTTCTGCAGAACAATGGCGACGACATCATTTTGGGGTGGTTTTGTTGAACAAGACCGGAGACTCTGATCTTGATGCCGCTGCGCGTGGCCCGAACCCTAAGAGCATTTGGAAGTGAAGAAGGCATAATGGAGATGGACGAAGCAGACGAGTTTGCTCTCTTTAGCTTCGGCATGGTTTCTCTGGTTTTGAGAAAGATTGAAGAAAGAAGAGAGTGGAGTGGAGTGGAATGGATTAGACAAGTGTGAGGGAGAGGGTTGCTATATATGAGTTCGGGCAACTACTAATTCCTTGTCTGAGTGGGGTTTTAGTTTTCGCTTTGGGTTTCATTGTTATTAAGGGATTTAATTAGTAGCAAGCGCATTTTGGTTTTCGTTTTTAACTGGAATTATAATTATCAAGTTTCTTTTTTTTTTTTTGAAGAAAAGCGGGGTTTGGAACCCACGCCCACATTATTATTGATAATACTTTGCTCTATCAGGGGGAACATAATACCTACACTCTGAGTAGAACTACCATTACATGAATCTATGAAGAGAACATCTTGTATAAAGTCAGGGGCCTCATCTACCATAAGGTCAACAACATGACCTCTACTAGCAAAGTGCACTAACCGATCTGCCACACCATTTGCTTCGCGGTGGATATGCCGAATTCTACATAACTCAAAACTTTGAATCATAACAATGCAATCTTCTAAAATTCGACTCACCTCATAGGGAAGAAATTCCCTATTATTCAACGCAGTGACAATAGCCACCGAGTCACTCTCCATCTCTATATTCCTCTAACCTTGGTCGATAGCTATCTGTAGGCTAGCTCTACATGCCTCAGCTTCACTATGAAGAGCTGAGCTGAGATGACTGAAATGCTTTGACCATGTTGCCACAAATGTACCACCCACTCCTTTAATAATCATACCAACACCTCCACACCCAGTATCGATATTATAAGCCCCATCATAATTTAGCTTAAGCCTTCCAGAAGGAGGGGCCACTCATTTTTGTTATCTAGATCGCAGCTTCTCGTTCCCACTTCGTGGGTGCCAAGATTGGTACTCTTGGAGAAGTTTCATAGACCACATTGCCACATGCCTAGGATTAAAGCTTCCTCCATTCCATAACAACCTGTTTCTCTCCTCCCAAATGGCCCACAAAAACATAAACAACATATCAACATCTTCCTTATTCAGTACGTGCACCATTCCTTCCAACCACTCCTACAAATTTGAAGCTGCTTCATGGTTATGAGCACGCAACCCAATTGGTGAGTGTATCCACGTGCATGCAATCACGTACCTTACATTCCTTGAATAGATGAACACTAGTCTCAGGTTCTCCCATGCAGAGAAGACAAAAACCATCACCCACCGAAACCCTTCTCCTTGATAATGCTTCTTTTGTAGGAAGAATTTGTTTGAGTAATCTCCATGCAAAAGCTCGGACTTTAGGTTGTACATTAGCCTTCCACACCTCCACAACCCGAGAGTTGCAGTATGGCCAGACGAAGATGAGGCTTGTACCCCCAAACTTTCCATATATGTTGCTTGCTACCTTATACCCACTCTTCACTGAATACTATCCTCTCTTATCATAATGCCATATTAACACATCTGCCCCTTTTCTTGCACTGAGAGGTATCCGTCGTATCATATCCACCTCCTCACGGGTAAACAATTCTTCTAGCCACTCTAGAGACCAGCTCCGAGAATCCTCATCGATGAGGTCTGCCACCACTAGATCCTCTAATCCCTCCATCACTGGCAAAGAAGGGTTTGAATGTGTACGGTCTCGGCAACCATGGATCATTCCAAACTGAAATAGAGGTTCCAGAACCCACCAAATACTGCGAACCATTAACTAGAACCTGCTTACCCTTCATGAGGCTCCTCTAAGCATAAGAGTCTCCTGGCTTCACACTTGCTTTCAAAAAATTTGAATTAGGGTAATATTTTTCTTTAAGGACTCTAGCAAGTAGAGAGTTAGGTTCCTTCAAAATCCTCCACCCCTGCTTTGCCAACAAGGCCTGATTGAATTGCCACATATTCCGAAAACCAAGACCACCCTCATCCTTCGGCACACACAATTTATCCCAAGCCATCCAGTGAATCTTCCTACCCCACTCCGTATCCCCCCACCAAAACTCCGCCATGAAACAATGCATCTCCATACACATATGCTTTAGTAACTCAAAGCAACTCATACCATATGACGGAACCGATTGAACAACAGCCTTAATCATCACTTCCTTCCCAGCCATACTCAGAGTCTTGTCTTTCCAACTTTTCATCTTATTTTTTGTTTTCTCCAAAATGAACTGAAAAGCTTCAGATTTATAGTTGACCTATGTTGGAAGGCCGAGGTACTTATCATGCCTATCAACTCTTCTAACCCCTAACACATCTGCTAAGCCCTCTTGAGTATCTCGGTTCATATTTCTTGAAAAACATATACTACTTTTATCAAAGCTCACACATTGTCCCGATGCTTTCTCATATACCTCCAAGTTTCTAAATTACCCTTCTTGTTGCATCCTTGTTTCTCTAGATTTAGTACATGGAGTTATTGAAATGCAACATATATTGAACCAACTTTAAAATGAAAATGCAACATATAAAGATTTTAGATTCTTTACTTTTTTTTTTTTTTTTTTTTTTTTTTTAAACTCTTATCAAAAGAAGCTTTTCTTTTTCTTTTTGGGTTAAAGTATATATTCGATGTTAAGAGACGTTGGTATATATCATAATTCTTTAAAAAAATTTACATATTGTATCATATCTTAAGACTCTGCTATAAATGAATGTGTTTCTATTCGTAACTCTTAACTCTCTAAGTTTGACATCTATATAAAGATAATACGTGGCCTCGTATAGTTATATCCAACTGGACCAACTCAAACCCATATTTTAATCTGATATCTAGATAATTCATAACTCTACATGACTTGTACAACTATATTTAGCAAAGAAGGTAAAAACCAAACAAATTTTCAAAAGAGAAATTCGTCCAAATAGTGTTTCAACTTTTGGTCTTTAAAAATTTTGGTATCCCAAGTTTTGAAAATATCACAATGGTATCTCAAGTTCCCAACTTGACTGAATTTTGGTATATATAGTCATTTGTTCCGTTAGTCGACTGTTAGTTGACAAAATTTAAAGGGTACTTTTGCCCTTTCATACTTCATGCAATATTTTTCTTCTTCCTCCTGAAACTCTCTCGTCTCCATCTCTCATTTTGATAAACCAGAGTGTAATTAAGCCTTATTTTGATAAACCCAGCCCCCCCCCCCTACGGCGGCAAATTCATCATGATCTCTAACACCTTATTTCATCACCAATTGAACATCGATATACAAACCCAACCCTATTCCCAATTCTCCCTCAAGTCTCAGTCTCCCTCAATCATATTAGGTGATATGCAGTGGTTATGCAACCATCAAAGCAGAAAAGAAAAAGTAGAGAAGGCATAGAGTTCCGAGTTCGACCATTTCTTTGTTATTTTGTTTTGCAACTCCATAATATATATTTACGCCCGTCCATGCCAATAATGAAACCGATCGGGTTGTGATCAAAGGAGTCAAAGATTGGGATTGTCATTGTCACACCCCAATTTTCGAAGGATAAATTTCAAAAATTTGGCATAATAAAACTCAAATTCTAAATATCTCATAACCTGCTCATGAGCTCAAAAACTAAAAACAAACACTGGAAATGTAAATGTCGATAAACTCATCAACCGAGTTAAACATTTAATCTCCTTAATTACATCAACTTCCAAAAGTCTAGTAATAAACTACTTCGCTCACATGAGCTCAAAAACAACTACCATAAAATACAAATAAATGTATATCGTCAAAAACCCAGCTCCTAGGCCACGGCCTCAAACCTTCTGATCATCACCTACAGGTCTAACCCCTACACCATGAATTGGTGCACCGGGTTGTAAACAACAAACCCGGTAAGCTAAAAAGCTCGTATGAGTAACTCCCAAAATAATAACCCAACATCACATATAATTACAACTGGTAATTCCTGCAATTAGCAACTTAGTTCAGGAATCGCCTAAAAGCAAGAGAATTCAAAAGAAACAATTAAGAAAACACAATAATTTAAAATCACTCAAAATCATAAATGAATCCTATAAATAAACATAGTTCAAGAATTCTATTAAAATCACACAATTAAGATTTAAGAATCTCCTGCGGATAAGCATAGTTTAGGAGATACTCAAAGTAAGAAATTTAAACAACATATAAAAATATCACGCAAACATTTCTCTATTCTTACTTATGAGTTCGCCAACACTTAGTCATCCCCATAAGTAACCAAACAAATGCGTACTCATGGGTTCGTCAACACTTAGTCATCCCCCATGAAGTACCGACTGACAGACTAGAGCTCTATACTGACCGTAACCAATCACCTGGCCAAGGCTTGGTTCCCGGTCCACCACGAAGGCTCCTAATCTGATAATCACCACTAAGACACACACATACACAACTAATGCACACAATCACCACTAAGGCACACATTTCAATACTCTCCCATCATAACACTTATCAAATCGCAAAATAATAAATATAATCATAACCGTAACCTGTCACCTGATTAAAGGCTAGGAACCCGGTTTGACTATTTAAACAACAATTCAAAATATAAAAATATCATCAACAACAACACAAGAGCACTTCATAAATTATATCTTTCCCACCTAGATATATTTATATAAACAAAGACATAGATATTCCCACTAGAATAATCTATCAACAACCATATTTCAACATCACCATATCACATGATCGAAAGTCTTTTTGAAAGATTTATTTTTAATAGAAAACTTGTTTTCACTTATCATGAGCTGTTGACGATTAAGCTCATTTATTTTTAAAAACAAAGTCATTTTCCTTCAAGGACAACTTCACTATTAATAATAATAAAATTATAAAAATAAACTCGGTTCCTTAAGAACCCACGTGAGATTTACTCACAATATAAAAATTGCATCATAATCATCATATCATCAACATTTCATCATTATCATTAACCTCAACATCATCATAACAATAATCATTATCATTAACATCACAATCATCATCATAATCATCTTCAAAATCAACATCACAATCACATCATAATAATTATAAAATAATTGGTCCGAAAGTGGACCTTGGTGAGATGTTACTCACCTAAAGATCCCGCTGCGTCTTCACAAAAGAAACTCAAGAACAAGCACAACACCAACTTGTCCAACACCTAGATAGCACAAATCAACTTAGTGACCAACAAAACAAGTGATTATCACTTACTAGTTGCGACTATGACATTTCACTCTTGGAGCTTGACCTCAATTAACCCAAAGACTTGTCCCTTGAGAACAAGCTTTCCCCGAAACCTCTCAAGATCATAGAAAAGTTGACACACACCATGCCATATCTACAACAACAATCTCCTTAATTTCCAAAAGATTAATTAAGGGAAAACCGAATCTAATCCGAAAAGCAATCACTCACAGCAACACATACTAGCTAACACAGAAACTAACCCATTCACATTGCCCGGACGCGCTTCCACGCGCCGCCAAAGGCGACTGCGCGTGGGTCCCACGCGCCACCCCAAACCTCATTCTATTGACACTCCAATCAACCCAAAACGACAAACAAGTGAAACCAAACATCTTTCATACCTGGAGTACCCGCCCAATCGGTCGGAGCACGTCGGAAAACCGGCCGGAAGGTTGGAAATCCTTCACCGCAACTCCACACCGTGAGCCGCGCTAGAAGACCACCAGCAAACGAACCAGGACGCCAAGGAGCGTCTATCCCGACTGGTTCCAAGCTGCGTCGCCGCCGCACACGGCCGGAACACCCTCGGGTCGAAGTCGGGTCCGCCAACCTCCGCTGCAACGCTCGATTCTCTCAAACCCGCTTGAGTCGTCTTCACCCACCTACACAGGGAAGATCACGCCGAGGAGAGGAAGAGTTTCCGACCGGTGCCGCCGTCTGAGTCCGCCGGAGTTGGCCGGAAAAACCGGGTCGGGTCAACCGGGTCCGGGTTGGGTCAGCGGGAAAACTCAGATACCGAAGGTATCTCGAGAGAGAGAAGGGAGGGAGAAAGAGATGGTTCCGGTAAAAAATGAAAGGGAAACTAACACTTTTCTTATTTAACCCTAAATTCCTTTAAAACCACAAACTTCCGATGGCCATAACTTCCACATACTAAATCCGTTTTATGCGTGCCACGTGTCTACGAACTCGTATCGTCATGCTCTACAACTTCCGTGAAGGAAGTTTTCCAAGAAACCCAACAGATTAAAAAGTCAACTCTTGAACCTTCAAAAATCATAAAACCCTTTCGGGTAAATTACGCGTCCGAACACTTCCGCTCTTTCTTCGAACCTCAAAAACACACTAACTTCTAACTCAAAAACTCCCAAATACTATTAGAAACTAATATCAAAATTCCGGGGTATTACAGTCATGAATCAAATTGATATCGATGACTGCGATGATGGAGGGGTGGTGGTGCTGATGAGTGATGAGGATCTGCAGCTCGTGTCCTCGATCTCCCACACATACAACCTGGATCTTATAAGGATTTGATGCTGCGGCCAA
>NC_020492.1:31976105-31980862 GCF_000184155.1 Fragaria vesca subsp. vesca | reverse complement strand
GGGGGGGCTGGAATTACACTGGTTTATCAAAATGATAGATGGAGACGAGAGAGTTTCAAGAAGAAGAAGTATGAAAGGGCAAAATTACCCTTCAAATTTTGTCAACTTACAGTCGACTAACGGAATAAATGACTCTATATACCTAAATTCGGTCAAGTTGGGAACTTGAGATATCATTGTGATGTTTTTAAAACTTGGGATACCAAAATTTATAAAGACCAAAAGTTGAAACACTATTTGGACAAATTTCCCTTTTCAAAAAGTAAAAAGAAAAATTACTCTATTTTTCACTTTCCGATTAAAGACAAAATACAACTGGGTCCTTCTTGTAAATCCAAGAAAGCTAAAACTTGTTGAACACAGGTTCAGTTAGGGCTAGGCACGGGACGGGATGGGCGTCCCGTCCTGAAAATAAAAGAACAGGACGGGAAGGCGTTTTTAGAAACCTGTCATGTACGTCCCAATTCTGACAAATTAACCCTTAAAAAAACTGAAAATATCAAAAATCACACAAGCAAAAAAAAAAAACATGAATGAAATTAAAAGTACTGAGATAAAACACTTTCGAGTTCAGCATAAGTTGTCCACCAATGTAATTCTCCCACAAACAGTGTGGCTGAACCATTCTCAACTGGAGGACGGATTTGGTTATCATTAACCATTGGACGATTAAGATTGACCTTCATATTCATTTGATTAGTGCCACATGTGCAACAGCTGAAGGACCAGTAGTGCTAGATTTCATTGATTGAAGAGGCTCATTAGCAAATTTTCCAGTAACTTCTAAAGAATCAACACCACCATTCGAGGGTATAATTGTTGAACCCTGAAACCCCATATGCCTGACTTGAGTTTCAGGCACATTAGCCACTGGTGGCTGAACCTTCTGTTCAGGAACAGTAGAATAATTTCCTCCAACTGAAACACCCAGAATTTTCATTTCCTGAGATGCACCAGCTTGAACTCTTAGTTTGGGAGCAACAGTTTTCTGAGCTTGAAGTCCTCCCTTCCCAACACTACCAGCCCCTACTGGTGCCTCAGATCGATGCATCTGGAGGAAACCCTCTCCAACATCAACATCATCATAGAGATCGTCATACTCATCATCTTCCACCATCGGTTCTTCATCTGCAGCTTGGGTCGCATCAGGTTTTTGGTTTAGCATTTAGGTATCGAATTTGGTTGAGAGGCTGGAGGGAGTGGAGGCGTTATGTTTGAGAGTGAGATCGAATTTTCTTTTGTGTTTAGGTTTTACTATTTTAGACCAAATTGAGTGTGGTTGAGTGTATTGTAACATCATGCAACCTAAAAAATCGAATATAAAATGATCAAAATTAGGTATTCTAATATTATGGGACGGACCGGGATTTTTCGAGATAGTCCCGATCCTGTCTCGTCCTGTTTCAACATTACCATAACGGGACAGGACGGGACGGGATTGCCATTTTCAAAACTTATCCCGTCTCGTCCGGTTAACTTTCGGGACGGGACCGATACGAGATCAGGATTCCGGTACTAAGTGCCCAGCCCTAAGTTCAGTCCTCATCATCACACTCATGCTCTCTCACTAAAACCAAATCCTAGTCGTTGGTTTCTCTCATCTCCCCCCATCCATGACCCTTATGTTCTCCAAGCCGTGATAAACTATGTTCGATTTAGGTCCTAGATTCATGTAAAGAAGTAATGTATGATGACTTGCCTACATCTAATCAAATCTAGAATACTATATATTTTATTTTTTTCTTTCGATCTGTTTTAAACAATTTGTCAAACATGATTTATGTATATATACGCTAGTTTGATTACATGTCCTGCATTTTGATGTAATCTACCGGACAACATTTGCTCTTTTCCTATATTTGTATTATTAAAATGTGAAGTTAAAAAATGAATTACTTGTTGGAGCTATAACTATTATACAATACCTCCATTTTTGTGATATTCTACAATCAGCTCTATATTTCATTATTTCTACAATCAGCTTCTAATGAGGACCTTTGCATATATATATATATATATATATACCTTTCCATCATAAGCAACATTAGTTTAGTTAGATTATCCCAACAGCAACACGATGCATGCTTAGCACCAGGGACGTATTTAGGTGGAACTGTGGAAGGCTATTTGGGCTGTAGCATAACCGAAATTTTCCCTCGAAAACGTCATATATAATAAAGTGCAGATAGAATAATCAATCATCATCCAGCTTAGTTGGTTAAGGCTTTTGTTCGATTCCCACACCCAAGGTCTTAGCGCATCTCCAACAATGTCTTCCATACCCGTATTCATAGTCAAAACCTATAAAAACTCATCTTCAACAATTAAAACGTACTCAAACTCAAATAGTTCCTATCAGACCCACGACCTATTTTGGGTCGACTTGCAAGGAGGAAACCCATTTAGGTTGGCACGGGACCCACTCCAACACATCTGCACGTGAACATGAGGGGATTGAATACCCATTTATTTGTTGATGATCAAAACTCATATTCATACCCATACTCATACCCAAATTATAGAAAATGATTAAAATTTGGGTATGAGTATGGGTTTTGACAAAATGGTTGGAGATTGAATATGGGTTTGAATAGTAATGAGTGTAGGTGAGTCAAAAAATAGGTTTCATTATGGGTTTTAGGTCACCTTGTTGGAGATGCCCTTAGGTTCAAGCATCATTGTAGGTTTCTTTATCTATTTTGCCAACTCTTCCTCATTTTACTTTCTTTTCTTTGTTGTTTTTCTCCTTCATCTAAAAGATATATTGATTATACATAAGAGTATTGGCTCCAATGACAATATAATAGACATTAACCTTATGATCGTTAGGTTATAGATAGAGACCAAAAAAAATTTCGGCCTCGCCCACAATAAATTTAGCCCAACCCAAATTTCAATCCTGGATACATCCCTGCTTAGCACATTTTCATTTATACATACATATATACGAAATTGAACATTAATTAGCACTGAATGCAGCACATCAGGTTCCTTTCTTATGAATTCATGCTACCATCCAATGCGCAGAAGGGCATGTTTGACGCATTTCCGTCTCTGATCTCCCGTTGCAGTATACGGCGCCGTCCACGCTCATGTCGTCAAAGTGCAATGCCTGTATGTAATCATGAAGCCTTCCCTAGATAGAGGGGCTACAGAAGAAAGGAGTCTTGAGATGCTTCCACTCTCCAGTCTCATATGAATATATGTTTATTTTGTGTTGCCCGCTCTCATCATAGTACGGGTAGTTGGTAACGTAGACCACCTTGTAATAAGGCGATTTGGAAGGATCAAAAGCCAAAGCATAGCGCACAAAAACATAATTGTTCTTGACATTCGGACAAGAAAGAGTCCGGAATTAGTTGGTAGTGGGATTGACAACAAATATGGGATGATGGTTTCTTTGATGATCAAGATTATGGCAGATGAAGAGGTCATTGTAGGACCGCTACAAGAAAAGTATCCATTGATAACATTGAACGATAGTGTTTTTCCCCTAAGTTCTATGTATTCAATTAATGATAGCGATTTTCTTATAAACGCTACGAAAATATTTGAATTAGACAAAAACAGGGAGGGCGGGCTTCGAAATGTAACGCGAGGCTTCTAAAATGATAAGCGCCTCGGCTCTTTTTAAAATATAAACTACTATTTACTGTGTAAAAGAAAACTTAAACCATTCTAGATTTGCAGTCCTCAAAAAAAATAAAATAAATAAATAACTAAAAAAAATCTGGTATGTCTTCATCTCTCCTCTCGTTATCTACCTTTTCTTGCTCTCTGTCATGAAACCTCATGGTAAGTACTCTTCTTCCCTATGTTTTGATCATTTTCAATCTTTCGATCGATAAAGGAATAAATTGAGATTAATCTTGCAGGGCGCGAGAATGCGAAGGGGGTTAGGGTTTTTGTGGAGAGGAAATTTGTGGTGGCAATGGAGGGAAGTCGGAAGAGAATCTCAACGTCGAGTGCAGCAAATGCAAAGAGAAAGGTGATTCAAACCCGAGGGCTTGAAGTTCGACAAGGCCGATTGGGAACTCTTGCTCTCAGAACCGGAACTCCATCTTAGGATGGTTTGGAAAGGTAAAATTTATGCACACAAGGTGTTTGTTTAATTGTCTCACCGAGTCACTGGGCAATGCATTGATTAATTTCTTAGTGTATGAAGATGTGAAGTTGGGGTTTGGGTTTCTGTTTCTGAGTTGAATTTTTGACTGTATTCTTGTGTATATGATTGATTAATCTTACTTCGGAGATATGATTAAAATCATTAGCAATTTGTGAATAAAAATTAACTTGGGCCCTTTGTGAATTTGAACTACTACAAACCGTTCTAATATCTGTAATTTGACGACACTTCAAATCACAGTTACATTCTTCTCTTGAATAAGATCTATTTTGTTACTTTTATAGTTCTGATTTTAATGCTTCTTCTCAATGGAAACCCAAATTGAAAACTCAATTAATTATTGTGATTTGTTTTGACATCTTTTTATTGTGATCGATGACAGTTCTGATTATATTGTGCACAGAGTAAGTTTTCTATCACTTTTCCTTTTGTTCTTCCTTTCTTATTATTGCTTATGGCTTATGCCCATAAAGATTTTATTCTGAAGCACATTCCTAATATTTTGTAATTGATTATTGCATTAGTTTGTTGCTATTGGTTGATCATCAAGTTGCTGGAAGGTTCAAGGATAACTACATTGGGTGTCATGCAACTCTCTTAACTACTTGTAAGGTTGCTCTCTCTCTCTCTC
>NC_020492.1:31974394-31976085 GCF_000184155.1 Fragaria vesca subsp. vesca | reverse complement strand
GGTGTCATGCACTCTCTTACTACTTGTAGGTCTCTCTCTCTCTCTCTCTCTCTCTCTCTCTCTCTCTCACACACTCATTTTTTTTAATTTCCGGTTCTCTCCACTGATTCTTTTGTTTCAAATAAGTCACTTATATGATTGATAGGATATCAAGTTTTGTTGTACTCTTTACTGTTTGATATATTGCTTATGTGAATGAGGTAATGATTATCCTTAACAACATAGTTTCATTAATAATGCATGGATGCCATTGCTTGAATGTTACCAGGTCTCATCAAAAGCAACTTCATTTTGTTTTTCTTGTGTTTCCTTGAAAGAGTTTGATTAGCTTTCTTAACTAATATGATACATATCTGATAGTTTCCATTGGTGTTTAGTTTTCTTAACATTTTATAATTTAGTTGATTGATTCATGACAGTTACAATAGATTACAAGCAGAGACCATTGAAGTTTATACTGAATGGCTAAACAACCTTGGTAAAAAGCAAAGACCATTGGGTCCTAATGTTGTGAGAGTTTGGGTAGATGCACGAAAAGTCCCATCTGCATCCCTTTGGAGACCAGCATCTGAGTTGCAAATCATTGAAGATGCTCTTGGTACTACAATAGCATAGAGCATGGCCAGCAGACAAACTAATTCTGCCTTAGAATTATGGTATGCCTCAAATAAACTCCTTTTTGTAGTGATCTTTTGATTTCTGTGACATTTTTCAAGTTATTAGTGGAGGTCTATGATATAGTGATATTCATTTGATTTATGTTGCAGTCTTCAAGTTAGTGGAGGTTCCAGAGAATAATGAAAAGAGCAGAGTAATGAGCCTGAAGGTGGTTAGTTGACTATGTACCTCAGTTGGTTGTTACATGCGTCCTACAAGTTTTATCTTTAAGTAGGAGAGATTTGCAAGGCTGAATACTTTTCAGTTTTCAGTGAAGTACTATATGAGTTTGGTAGGATTTGCATGTATCTTTAACAAATAAGTACAAAAAAATTGTTGCTGAGATATTGTAAGACTTTGGTTTATGAATGTCATATTTCTAAATACTACAAGAGAAATTTCTTTAGCACCAGGAAATGCTATGAAATGGTACTATAATAGCTTTTCTTAAAAACTGTTATAACATATTTATAGCATTTCAGAAATGCTATTGAAAGTATAACAATAGTGTTTATACATTGTTATTGGTGATATGCACAATAACATGTCTTAAACGCTATAGATGTGAACTTTGTGATAGTGTTCGAGAAACGTTATGACAGAGGCCTGACTTTTCATAGCTCCGATTGTGATAGCGTTTACTAAAACATTATGGATAAGATATGATAGCGTTTATGGTGTAGTGGACTGAAGAATCCTCCAATTACATCCATCATTGTGTAGGGTTTTGAAGGGGTTCCATGCAGGTGGGAATTCTTGACGGTTACTAAGAGGCATGGACTTGAAGGACTCGTCCAAGAAAACAGAGACTTTCAGGTTAAGGTTTCGGAGAGTGTGATGGCGACGAAAGTTGGGGTCGGAGATGAGAGAGAGCCAATGCTTGGGGACGCACTTGAAGTGGATCAGAGATAGAGCCGGCACCCTTTCAAGGATCTAGTTTAGGAGTTCTTCGATATCCGCCACCGTTTCTGCTGTCTTTTAAACAACGACAACAGCCTCTGCATCAACAGCTTCGATCTAGATCTAGATTGTGT
>NC_020492.1:31972715-31974374 GCF_000184155.1 Fragaria vesca subsp. vesca | reverse complement strand
AGAGATAGAGCCGACACCCTTTCAAGGATCTAGTTTAGGAGTTCTTCGATATCCGTCACCGTTTCTGTCGTCTTTTCAACAATGACGACAACCTCCACATCAACAACTTCGATCTAGATCTGGATTATGCGTTGTCGTTGAGGCGTTGGCTGTCTTCTAGTCAATCGAGAGAGAGAGAGAGAGAGAGAAGCCTAGGGTTGGGCATGGGATGGGATGGGACGGGATAGAGCTAATCCCACGGCCCTTTTCGGACATTGAAATCGGGATAGGACGGGACGGGCTTTACATTTTTTAGATTTCATCCCACTCGGGCCCTATCCCGATTGGGACGGGACGGGACAGGCCCAATCCTGGATAAAAAAAGTTGAAAATAAACTTGTAAGCAAAAGAAAGAGTTCCATAGTTTTATAGTACTCTCTACTCTATTATGTATGAATAAGTAATTGTAACATATTTACAAGTACAACACAGTATAATAAGAGAGTTTATACTACTTACTTTCTCTAAATTTGTCGCAAGAAAAGAGTCTACAACAATCAACAAATTAAAATATTAAACATCATTGTTATTGAATTGGAGACAACTTAGTAACTCAAAGAAACAAATAGCTAAGATCAAAACACTTAAATGAAATGCTCAAATCACATATTAATCAATAAACAATCAATTATTAAAATAGTCGGAACGGGACGGGCCTAAATGGGTCTTGAATTATCCGTCCCATTATATATAAACAGGACGGGACAAGACGGACGTAACGTTTTGAGATTTAAATCCCGTCCCGTCCCGAAATTCCCGGTAAATTTCAGGACAGGCCCTGGACGGGTTCGGGATTACGGTTTTCTATGCCCACCCTTAGAGAAGCCTGATCAGGGAAATGAGAGAGATAGGAGAGTTAGGTTATTTTAACGGACAATATGATCTTTTGCTTAAGATTTGTGCATATGGGCATTGGAAAATGGTTTTTATTAGAATGGGCAATTTGCTCTTAAAATTAGTACTAAATGGACATTTACCTTATAAACACTAACATGTATTCATTGATAGGAGCCTCTTCATATAAATGATTACAAATTACCTTTTAGGTAGATATTACTAATCCTATCAACATTATACCAAGACACACACAAAGTGCAAAGTGAGTTATCCTTAAACATAATCAAACCAAACTTCTTTTCAGGATTTTTTACCCACCCCTATGTCCCTGATGTACGTCTATGGTGAGTTTTCCTTGATGAGCTTAATCGCATATACAAGGGATTACACGCTTAACAATATCAAGGAGACTATGCTCTTAGTGGCGTGATATGTGTTTTCATACTAGGGTTGTTTTGGCTTATGAGTAAATACTGACATGTCCATAGATCCAATGGATGTCGAATTAGGCAACCGGTCAACCAATATAGGTAACATATACTAAGACAGTATTTGACCACAATGATAAACCATTGGGTGAGTCATCCCAAGATCTCCCGGAATCCTTAACACATGCTAATATGCTCGGCCAACAACCGATAAAAGTCTGGGTTCTTGTAACAACGAATCAGCTACCAAGTTTAACCATCCATCAGACGTACATCCAACAACTATGTTTGTCTATTATTGGATCTATAGTCTTAAGAGTACAGACTTTTTTTCTCTTGTACACAACTACATTTA
>NC_020492.1:31954136-31972277 GCF_000184155.1 Fragaria vesca subsp. vesca | reverse complement strand
GGTTCACCAGGAAAAGTATAAATAGGCAAGTAAGTAGATACTATTGAGGAAAAAAGATGAACAAAGAATAAAACAAAAATAGAAGGTTGCTGAGTTACAACTTACAAGTGATCCAGTCGAGAAGAGAGAAGTGGGTGTTTGGTCTCGATGGCAATGGCTGAGAATGGTGGAGTTGTCTGCAAATGCTCACCCAGAAGGAGCTTCCGCTTCCGCTTCAGACAACCCAATCTCCGAAACGTTTCCAGCATTCCTCTCTTCAAACACGCCCTCTTCACTCGCTCCCCATCTCTCGCCGGAAAAGCTTCTACCATACTCAGGTGACATTTCCCATTTCTCGTCTCTTGTTTCTTTTCATTTGGTTGCAGAGCTTTTGTATTAATCTCGTATTGGGGGGTTTACTTAATATTTGAAAGGCCAAGGTTCATGGTGTTAATGGATAATGCCAAATAAAGTAAAACCCAAAGCTTGTATTAATGAAACATCTGAGCTTGTTTATTGGGTTTAATAGTTGAACTTGGATTGTTGATAGTTGTACTTGGATGTTGATGATGTATATGTGAATGTGATACTACTAAAATTGGTGATTAATTAGACACGCTGTGTCTTGTTGTAGCATGAGTGCACAAAAGAAACCGAGGCCTTCGATACTGTCGTCTTCGAGACATAAGAGAATTCCCATTTATGTGATGATGCCTGTTGATGCATTCTGCATAGATGGTTCTGGGATTCCAAGGATTAGGAGGTAAAATATATTATTTCTTCTCCTTTCCATATTATGTTTTCGAGAGTGTTTGATGAGGCCAAGTTAAGTATTACTCATAAGATAAAATGTTTGTGTCCTATAAGTGACATAGGACCGTTATGCCGGACATTGCAATTTACTATTTTGATCCCTTCCCAATTCCCAATTCCCAATTCCCAATTTTAGTTATTTCCACATCTCTAATTGTTGCTTCAATTGTATATTTCGTTTTTAATTTTTACATCTATCCTATTTATTTTGTTGGTGATATTTAGATGTTGCTTAACTTTTTGTTGTTTCAGAGTCAAGGCCTTGACAGTATCTTTGAAAGCGCTCAAGCTGGCAGGTGTCCATGGAGTTGCAGTTGAGGTTTGGTGGGGAGTCGTAGAACGTTTCTCTCCCCTTGCATATGACTGGTCTCTATATGAACAGCTATTTAAGCTGATTTCTGAGTCAGGGTTGAAGGTGCATGTTGCCTTGTCTTTTCACTCAAATGTAAACTCTTCTTCTAGCAGATATGTGGGTGTAAGTCTTCCACTTTGGATCATGCAGGTTTGTTACTTTTCTATTCTGATTACATGCTAGTTAATGTCATTTCAAAATTTTCCATAATGCAAAGTAGTTGTATTATTTAAAATAAAATCCACTTATTTTTCTTGAGACCTGAACTGAAGAGGGGCAAATAAGTAAATAGTAATCCATTTGAATGTTTAAGCTAGGAGTTTTTTCTTATGATTTCAAAGTTATTACGTATTAGATAGAATCCTCATAATCCCCCTCTATCAATTCAAATAATATGGTCCAAGTTTTCTCACAGAATAGAAAGATAAGGTTAGGCATCTACCAGAAACCACTTTACTAATATGCTTTGGTACTGAGTTTCTATTGACAATTTTCAATTCACATCTTTGGTGTGCACAAAAATTTAGCACAGTTAGGTTGGTTGTGAAAGAACTATAACTTTCCATTAATTGCATGTCACCTAGTTTGTATCATGAATTTAGATGTTTTTCTTTGGTTTAAATCCTGAAGTAAGATTGAGAAGCTGATACTCCTATTTTTGCTCCCCCACCCCAACAGATTGGTGCTAGCAATAAGCATATATTCTATCGAGACAAAAATGGGTTTTCAAGTGATGATTATCTTACGCTAGGGGTTGATCACCTTCCTCTGTTTTGTGGCCGGACTGCCCTTCAATGTTATGAAGATTTTATGACCAGCTTTGTTAAGAAATTTGAATCCCATATTGGAAGTGTGATAGAGGAAATTTGTGTCGGTCTTGGTCCTTCTGGCGAACTTAGGTAATGTGACAGTTACCTTAGAACTACTAGTGTGAAGCCAGTACAATAGTTCTAATGGAGTGTTGCCTGCAGGTATCCTGCACACTTTGGTGATGGTAAATGGAAGTTCCCTGGAATTGGCGAGTTCCAGTGCTATGACCAGTACATGTAGGTTGAAAACTCTTTCAATTTCTAATTGAAATTTGGTTGATATTGGATTTTCTCTATTTACTGCCTTGTCTCCGTTTTAGGCTGGACAACCTAAAGATGGCCGCATGTGAGGAAGGGAAGCCTCAATGGGGAGAAAGGGGACCACCAAATGCAGGCTGTTATAATAGTATGCCATCTGGAGTTCCTTTCTTTGAAGAGGGAGAGGAAAACTTTCTTTCTGATTATGGGTGCTTTTTCCTTGTATGATACTGATGGAAGTTTTCTGCTCCTCTATTTTAATATATTCAAGTTCGTTTCTTATATATACTTTTAAATTTTTTGCCTAATTGAAGCCTAGGGTACCATATAAGTTCATCTTAAATTGGTTTTTTATTCATCCTGGATCTACCACATAATATATAAATGCAAAAACAGTTTATTTTATGAATACCTTGGGATAGTGTTTTCTCAGTCATGCAAAACATGTATATAGGTGAAGGTGAATAACATCGTTTCAGAAACTCGAATTGTAACTTCATTTTCTGAACAAAAAAAAATGGTTTTGGTTAGTGTACCAAGAACTACTACAGGAGTATAATCAAGGAAGATGTCATAGGCTTTTATATCTCATTCTTTCATTGACATTATTATGCAACTGGTTGAATAAAATTGTGGTGGGGCTTCAGAGATCTAACAGCTGCTTAACTCGTTGTAGGAATGGTATAGTGGTTGTTTGCTTGGTCATGCAGATGCTATTCTTGCAAAGGCAGCCAAAATTTTGAAAAAGTATCAAGAAGACAAGCAAGCTTCTATTCTGTTAGTGGCTAAAATTGGTGGAATATATTGGTGGTACCAGACAGTAGCACACCCTGCTGAACTCACAGCTGGATACTACAACACTGCTCTTAGGGATGGTTATGATCCTGTTGCTTCACTTTTGTCTCGTCATGGAGCTGCTTTGCATGTTTCGTAAGAACTCTTGTTGTCATGTTTGTATTATGCTCATGACTAGTAGATTTATTCTGGAATACTCACATACTGAATCCCTGTTGCAGCTGCTTGGAGATGATGGACAGTGAATCACCAGCATCCTATCTTTGCAGCCCAGAAGGATTACGGCAACAGGTATTGGATGCCGTTCAATAATATTAGCTTCGTAGCTTGTTGCCTCATTGATGTTCTCCTTAGGATATTTCTGCTAGTTGCTCGATTATTATGTTGCCTATGAAGTCCCTTCTAGTTAGGGTGTCACTTCTGGACAATATTGTTGTCTTTGGATCCCCTGCTAGTTTGGGTGTCGACGTCGACATTCAATATAGACACAGTTCCATGATACGCTTGGCATGTCTCATGGGGATTTTTAGTATTGCAGTTCATATAAGCCAAGTCTGATTATGATTTGAATTCAATGAGATGTTGACTGAGAAATTGAAGAATGAAGATAAATCAGAAAGAACAAGATCATAGACTCCACCCCCTCCCCCCCCCCCGGCCGGTTTTTTCAGGCCTTATTAGGCTGTTTCGGGCACACATAGCATGCCAGATATTTTAACCTAGCATGGGTAGAGCTATGCTGTGCTTAATCTTTTGAACAGGAAGGACCAATGCCATGATTATGCTGGTGTGGTCCGTTTTAGACCACTTGCTGGTGTGGAAGTGGTGGTGAATATTGTTGTGATCATTCAATTACTGATCAAATGTGTGTGTCCGATTCTACTTTGCTTTGACATGATTTTATTTGACACAGATATGGAGTGCTTCAAAGAAAAGGATAATACATTTGACTGGAAGAAACACCAATGAACGATGTGACAAGGTATATCTATCTTTTGTGCAATAGTAAAACTAAGCTTCATCTTTTGACCATATCTAGGATAACACGCACAGTAGATATGCCTAAATATGATGTAGAAATGTGTAAGTTGGCTAGTTTGGATTCACTTATTTACGAGTAGAGATTGATCGATTCAAAACTAATAATATTCACTGCTCTGCTTTTTCACATTGCAGGTTAGTTTATGGCAAATACATGCCAACTGTTACCATTCACAGGCGGAAGCTGTAAGATCATTTACTTATTTCAGGATGAATGATAAGATCTTTAGGGCCGAAAACTGGAGTAACTTTGTTCCTTTTGTTAGAAAGATGAGCACAAGTTGGTGAGGCACCTGATAAAACCTGATTTAACCACTAAATTGTACTGAACGATCTTCAGTAACAGTCTCACTCATGATACTTGATCCTTTTTGTTTTGTTTCATTTTGGTTTTGTTTTTTGTTTTGTAAAGGGGCAGAACAGCTTTGAGTATAGTGACTGAAAATTCTTCTAGATCTCGTGTACTTGGGAAGTATATTTCAATCAATTTTGACAAAAAAAAAAGACAAATGACCATGGAATGGTTTGCCTTAGTTCTTTGGCATTCTACGTTATGTACCTGTCATCTTACCTCTATTTTCATATTCATAGAATCATATTCCTAATAGTACATAAACTGACACCCAAATGGAGAAGTTATATCAGTAATGCGTACTCCTCTTCCTCCATGCCTATTCTTAAACATAAATGTGATATACACAGGGAAAAGATGCATGTAAAAGTGGGAGTCCAACCAATTTTGCTTGTTCATCGAAAAAAAAAAAAAAAAAAAAAAAAAAAAAAAAACCTAATACTTGTTCAGTAATCTATGTTGAATTTAGGCTTCTTAAACACGAAAGTCAGTTTCAAAAAACACGGAAGTCTTGGTAAGAAGCCCTAGCTAAATGGGACTTCTCTAGTTCTCTTCATTTTGATTAGTTCTCGACTCCAGTAGTGTTGCTTCTACTGAGCAACACATGATGGATTCAGAGATCCAGACTGCCAATACCTCCCCAGATGATAGAGCCCCCTGCATCTTTAGGAAATCAATTCAGCCAGTCACATTAAAGGTACGTACGTATATATCATCATATCACACATCACTAGCAGCCTGCTTTGATCTTGCTTTGTAATTCTCGTTTGATTGATTGAAACAAATAATGCCTACGCAGTTTGAGGAGGTGGTTTACAAGATCAAAATCAAGAATGTGGGAATGATAGGAGGAATGTTATGGCCAAAGACTGAGGAGACTGAGAAAGTGATCCTGAAGGGTGTGACAGGAATGGCAGAACCAGGTGAAATTCTAGCCATGTTAGGTCCATCCGGAAGTGGCAAAACGACTCTCCTAACCGCACTAGGAGGCCGTCTCAGTGGCCAACTCGCCGGAACCATAACCTACAATGGCAAAACCATCTCCAATGCAATGAAAAGAAACACCGGATTCGTTTCCCAAGACGATTTTCTCTATCCCCATCTAACCGTCACCGAAACCCTAGTTTTCACAGCCCTTCTCCGATTGCCAAACACTCTAACAAAGGAAGAGAAGGCATCCCAAGCCGAATCGGTTATAGCTCAACTCGGATTGAGCCAGTGCCGAAACAGCATTATAGGCCATGAGTTCCTGAGGGGTGTTTCAGGAGGGGAGAGGAGAAGGGTGAGCATAGGGCAAGAGTTGCTTGTAAACCCTAGCTTGCTCTTATTGGACGAACCCACCTCCGGCCTCGATTCTACCACAGCTCGGATGATCGTTACTGTTATGAACACAATATCAGAGCTACAAAACACCAACTTTGAGAGAATGTTCTTATTGAATTCAAAGCAACTGTTGGCATATATATGCCTTTACATGATAATGGAAACGAAGCAAAAACAACCCACGTTTTACATGACCTAAAACGTGGTAACTATCAACAATGAAATAGTCAAAATCCTATCTGCTAGTCCCAAGTAAATAGGACTTATTAACAAACCAGTAAAAGAAGTCTTAACGAACACGAACATATAAAACCAGACTTTGAAAGTCCAACATTCCCTCCCTTAAACTGAAATGCAAAAGCAGTCAGTTTATGTATGGAACATCACACACTCCCAGCAAGCCTCGAAGCTTCAAGAACGCCTCCAATTTAAGTGGCTTCGTCATGATGTCTGCTAGCTGTTCTTGAGTATTACAATGAACCAGTTCCACAACTCCATCCTTGGCTAAATCACGAAGAAAATGAAACCGTATGTCAATATGCTTGCTTCGACCATGTAGGACCGGATTTTTGGAGAGTTTTATGGTGGAACTGTTGTCACAAAGAATTGTAGTGCATTTGTCCTGCACATGACCAAGCTTCTCTAAAATCCTCCTTAACCACACACCTTGGCAAGCACAAGACGCAGCAGCAATATATTCAGCTTCAGTGGTCGAGAGAGTGACCACAGGCTGCTTCTTGGAGGACCATGACACAGCTCCAGAACTGAGTAGAAAGACATACCCCGAAGTACTCTTTCGATCGTCTAAATCTTCAGCAAAATCACTGTCTGAATAAGCTATAAGTTCCTTGCAGCCTCTCTTCTTGTAACAAATCCCCAAACCAGTTGTTCCCTTCAAGTATCGAAGAATTCTCTTTGCTGCCAACCAATGCTGCTCTGTAGGATTTCCCATAAACCTGCTGATGAGACTCACTCCATACATAAGATCGGGTCTGGTTGCAGTAAGGTACATGAGACTACCAACCACCTGCTTAAACAAAGTTGCATCAACCTTGACTCCATTCTCATCTTTTGATAACTTAAAGCCAGGAACCATAGGATTCTCTACAGAATTGCTCTTGCTCATGCCAAATTTCTCCAATACCTCACCAGCATACTTCTTTTGACTCAAATAAATCCCATCATCATTCTGTAAAACCTCAACACCTAGGAAATACCTCATTTTTCCTAAGTCAGACATGTCAAACTCCAACATCATTGATTTCTTAAACTCATCACACATGCTCTTATCATTACCAGTAAAGATCAAATCGTCAACATACAAACTGATAATTAAGAGCTTACCTCCTTCCTTCGACTTTGTGAACAAAGTGTGCTCACAGTAGCATTTTTCAAATCCTTCTCTCACAAAGTAAGCCTCAATTTTGCTGTACCAAGCTCGTGGAGCTTGTTTGAGCCCATACAACGCCTTTTTTAGCTTATACACCTTGTGTTCTTCTCCTCTCTTCTCATAACCTTGAGGCTGCTGCACATATACGTCCTCACTAAGTTCACCATGTAGAAACGCACTTTTTACATCAAGCTGGTATATATTCCAACCTTGTTGAGCAGCTAGAGCAACTATCATTCGAATGGTGTCAAGTCTTGCAACCGGAGCAAAAACCTCAGTATAATCAACCCCATACTGCTGTGCATATCCCTTTGCCACGAGCCTAGCTTTGCACTTGTCTATCTCACCAGCTTCATTCAGTTTTGTCTTGAAAACCCATTTGACGCCAATAGTTTTTGCTCCATCTGGAAGTGTAGTCAGCTCCCAAGTATTATTTCTCTCAATGGATTCAATTTCAGTACTCATTGCATTTCTCCATTTCATGCTCTTAGCAGCTTCTTCATAAGTGATCGGATCAGCATCAATCAACATCATCATTGCATTCAGTCCTTCTTCTTCTGATAATCCTTCACCTGTAACATAGTCTTGCATCCATGGTGGAGCGTTTCTTACCCTCCCTTCATCTGAACTTGGTGAACTCTCCTCATTTGACTCACTAGAAGGTGAGTTAGTGCCATTTGAATTTGAACGAGAACCTGTTCCACCATTTGAGCTAACTCCACCATCTTCTTCCTCTTCATTAACTTCTGCCTCAAGTTCTTCGTCTTCACCTCTATCTTCTTCATCTTCACTGTCTCCCCACTCTAACACATCAAGTCTCATCTCCTCTTCAGTTCTGCCCCAGTCCCAGCATTCATTCTCCTCGAAAACAACATCCCTGCTTACTATTATCTTCTTAGAAATTGGATCAAATAATCTGTAAGCTTTTGACTCATCACTTACTCCCAGCAACACACATCTCTTGCTCTTATCATCCAGCTTGCTTCTCTTCTGATCTGGAACATGTACGTGTGCTACACATCCAAAAACTCGAAAGTACTCAACTGTAGGCTTCTTACCACTCCATGCTTCCTCTGGGGTTTTGTTTTGCACAGCTAAAGTAGGACACCGGTTGAGGATATGCACGCTCCATTTCACAGCTTCTGGCCAAAATGCTTTGGGGACTCGCTTCTCTGACAACATAGAGCGCACCATATTCATCACCGTCCTATTTTTCCTCTCAGCAACTCCGTTTTGCTGAGGGGTATAGGCTGTGGTTAGTTGTCTGCTTATACCATGTGTCTTGCAGAACTCTCCAAACTCATTTGAAGTAAATTCACCACCCCTGTCAGTTCTCAAACATTTGATATATGCACCAATTTCTTTCTCAACATAAGCCTTATAGCTTCTAAACATAGCAAAAGCCTCTGATTTTTCATGTAAGAAGTAAATCCAAGTTTTACGACTGAAATCATCGATAAAACTTAGCAAATACCTCTTGTTGCTGTTGGATTCAGGCTTGATGGGACCACATATGTCGGCATGAATGAGCTGTAGTCTGTGTGATGCTCTCCATAGGCTTTTCTTTGGAATGAAGTCTCTGTGTTGCTTCCCGGTCATGCAATCTGTGCACAGTCTTGTTGGAGTTTTAAGTGGAGGCAGTCCATCAACCATTTTCTTGTATGTAAGCGTCCTCAAGCCTTTGAAGCTCAAGTGGCCGAATCAGCAGTGCCATAAATGAGATTCATTCTCTGTGACCGTTTGAAAACATGTTGGAGCCTTAGCAACCATGGAAGCAAGCAAAACAAACATCCTGTTTGCAGTCATTTCTGTTTCCATAATCAACCCCTTCTTAGGATGATATACTCTACACTTCCCATGATGAATTAAAATGGCCAATCCCTTTTCTTGAAGTTGCCCTATGCTCAACAAGTTATTCTTAAGTTCAGGAATATAATATACTTCTGAGATTACCTGAGTGAAACCATTAACTTGCAAACGAACATTGCCTTTCCCCACAACCGCCATTCTGGTGTTGTTGCCAAGTTTCACAAACTGTCTAAAGCCTTCATCCAAATCTGAGAACCACTCCTTATTCCCACTCATATGGTTGCTACATCCGGAATCAAGAAACCATATTTCTTCCCTCTTTGCCTGCTTCAGCTCCACATATGACATCAATAATAACTCCTCTTCTTCATCTAATTCAGCATAGTTTGCCCCTTTCTCCCAATCAGGACACTCATATTGAAAATGCCCCAATTTATGACACTTGTAGCACTTAATGATTTCCTTGTTGAATGATTGTCTGCCTCGACCTCTGCCTCTTCCTCTAAAGCCTCCACGAGTTCTACCTCTTCCTCTAATTCTGTCATCCTCCCTTGCTTCAAATCTTTGTCCACCGGTGACCTTCAGAGCATGTTCTTCTTCTTTGTGACCTCTCATTCTCTGCTCATGCACTAATAAGCTGCTCTGTAGCTCATCGATAGTCATTACTTCAAGGTTGTTTGATTCTTCAATCGAGCACACCACATAATCAAATCTTGGTGTCATTGATCTCAGGATCTTCTCTACCACAACAATCTGCTCCATTCTCTCACCATGAGCTTTCATCTTATTAGCAATGGTGAGAGTCCTTGCAAAGTACTCATCGACACTCTCACCTTCTTTCATTCCAAGAATCTCGAACTCTCTCCGAAGGGCCTGCAATTGAGCACGTTTCACCTTGGTGGATCCTTGGTATTTTTGTTTCATTGAATCCCATATGCTCTTTGCAGACTCTTTGTTGAGGATTGTTTCCATGATTGTTCGATCAATAGCTTGGAAAAGGTAGTTCTTTACCTTTAGATCTTTCAATTTGTGATCCTCGGTTACCTTCCTCTGTGCCTCAGTTGGCTCCACTCCACTTGCAACTGCTGGTATCCCATGTTCAATCAGACTCCAGTACTCCTTTGATCGGAGAAAATTTTCCATCAACAACGCCCAATGATCATAGTATCCGTCGAACCTAGGGATTGCCGGTTGAACGAAGTTCCCTTCTGTCGCCATGCTTCGTTCTCTTCAACTTGTTGCCTAACTCTCTCTTTCTCTCTCTCGTGTTTCACTCACTGTTTCTCTTCTTAAGAATTCTGCAGATTCTTAACCTCACACAATCAGGCCCCTGTGATGGGGCTCTGATACCACTGTTATGAACACAATATCAGAGCTACAAAACACCAACTTTGAGAGAATGTTCTTATTGAATTCAAAGCAACTGTTGGCATATATATGCCTTTACATGATAATGGAAACGAAGCAAAAACAACCCACGTTTTACATGACCTAAAACGTGGTAACTATCAACAATGAAATAGTCAAAATCCTATCTGCTAGTCCCAAGTAAATAGGACTTATTAACAAACCAGTAAAAGAAGTCTTAACGAACACGAACATATAAAACCAGACTTTGAAAGTCCAACAGTTACGACATTGTCAGAGTTAGCCAGTGGTGGAAGAACAATAGTGATGACAATACACCAACCTTCGAGTAAGCTGTTTTACATGTTTCACAAGCTGTTACTTTTATCTGAAGGAAATGCTCTGTATTTTGGCAAAGTCTCTGCAGTCATGGACTACTTTTCGGACATAGGGTTTTCCCCATCTGTACCCATGAACCCTGCTGATTTCCTCTTGGACCTTGCTAATGGTATGTATGCATGCAATTGTTGATATATGCTACAATAAGTTTCTTCGACTTCTTTTAAGAATTTCTCTATAATTTCATTGAAGTCCGATATTTTCTATATTGTTTGGTCATTGGTTTCAAGTTTCACATACAGAATCGAATGCTATGTTTTGGTAGGGTTGACAAGTGATGGGGAGGATGCAAATGAGTCCATAGATGATCATATGCAAAGCATTGTTGTGGCCTATAGAGAGAGGCTTTCGGAGAAACTGAAGGCGGAACTTGCAGAGGACAAACTATCAGATGGTGCAGAAGATAATACTAAGCAGGAGTTTGGGAGGTGGCCAACAACATGGTGGCAGCAATTCAGTGTATTATTGAGGAGAGGGGTGAGGGAGAGGAAGCACGGGTCATTCGCTCTTCTCAAGATTATAGAGGTGCTTGCAGTCTCTCTGCTTACCGCCCTACTGTGGTGGAAATCGCATATTTCACACTTACAGGATCAGGTAACTAACCATCAATCACTTCAGATATATCTAAACTGAGAATAGAAATGAAATGAATCTGCGGTTTATTTTTTTGTTGTGAATAAGAATCTACGGTTGCTGTTTTCAAGAAAAAAAAAAAAAAAAACTAACGGTTGCTTAATGTATTCTGCTATTTGACATGAATGATTCTTAAAGAAAATAAATGAAATAATGGATCTGCCTGATCAATGAGCTAGCTCCCCTTTTCGGCATGCAATTGTTCATTCTTTACATTCATATGCAACAATCACAGAAACACACGTGCCAAGAACCAACATAATTTAATATTCGTGGCTGTTTATGCATTTGAGTACCATCATCTGATTATGGTTTTATTATCTGTATTATGTGCACTATATTTGTTTACGCAGTTCAATATAATTGCCAAAATAAGAGAAGTGAGCTAGTTCAAATTTGAGGGACTTAGAATGGCCATATCTCTATATGTTAAAGGGATTTTTTTTGGGGGGGGGGGGGCCGTTCATTCCATTCATTGTTCCCTTATTTCATTTTAAGCTTTGAACTATGGATTTTAAAAACAATCTTTTCGTCTTAATGAGGTTGAGGGTACAAAAATGATATTGTGGCTTCATTCACTCACCAATTGATGTTGAACATGTTAATGTTCATAATTAATTCCCTTTTAATCCAATTTATGGGTTCAACTTACATATTTAAAACGAATGTGATGTGCTCATGTTTCTTAACTCTAATATTATCTGATATTCAACTTATGACATGTATTGATGGATGCTCCTTATATGTTTCTAATTCTACAAATCTTGGTTGTTGATTATTGTTCAACTTTCTTTTAAAAAGAAATTTAGATTTCAGGGAGTTGTTTTTTATAAAGACCGCCCAATAATTAATCGAACTAAGAAAAAGTACACGATAATTATGAAACTGGCAGAAACCGCACTTCCGCAAACTTTCACAATTAATTCCCTTTTTATCCAATGTATGGGTTCAACTTATCTAAATACAATGTAATGTGCTAATGTTTCTTTACTTTTGATTATTGTTCAACTTTATTTCAAAATGGAATTTATGTGGGGTTGACTTTGTTTTTGATTATTATTTCACTTAATTGTGTCATTTTTATTTGAATTTCATACGGTTGTTTATAAAAATCGTACAATAATTGATCGAACTAACAAAAATTTCACAATAATTATCAAACTGACAGAAAACTCACTTCTGCACGCACGCGCGCGAGCACGTGTAGGAATGCTAGTATAGAATAAGCTAATAGCCATAGTTTATATTTTTCCTATATATATATGCAGAAAACTTGACTGAGAATCTAATTTTTTGTACTCATATATGCATGTTTACAGATTGGGATTTTCTTCTTTATGTGCGGATTTTGGGGCTTCTTTCCTCTCTTAGATGCAATCGCAACATTCCCCCCGGAGCACAAGATGCTCGAAAAGGAGCGGTCTTCTGGCACTTACAGACTTTCCTCCTATTTCATGTCAAGGAAATCGTCTCTGACCTACCCATGGAACTTGTTCTTCCTACCCTATTCCTCACAATAAAGTACTGGTGCACAGGCCTAAAACCCACCGTCGGACACTTCTTGCATGCCTTGCTGGTTCTGTTACTCGGTGTTTCAGTTGCTCAAGGCTTAGGACTTGCTCTTGGTGCTCTGGTGATGGACCATGAGTTGGCCATGACACTTGGAACAGTCTTCATGTTGTCATTCCAACTAGTCGGTGGCTTCTTTGTTCAACAAGTGCCTAGGTTTATAGCTTGGCTGAAGTACCTTTCGTTCGTGCACTACTCGTACAAACTCCTCTTGGGGTCTCAATACAAGGCAGATGAGACATATCCATGTGACAATGGAGGAGTTTGCGTGATTGCAGATTATCCATCTATAAAAATGGTGGGACTTGATGGACAACTGATCTCTGTGATTGCTTTGGTTATCATGCTTGTGGGTTACAGGTTAATTGCTTATGTCGCCCTCATGAGGATTGGGGTTACAAGAAAGTAAGGCAGGGCAGGAAAATCATATATGGTGCGTGGGTGGCCTAGATTATCAATCAGTTTATGCATTTCTCTCTATCAAGCTAACAATTCAAGGATCCACAATCTAATTGTTTACAAAGCTTTTGTTGTAATAAACTTCATATTTGAACTCCAGAGCTATAGAGGTTTCATGATCCTTACCTAAATCCTTCTCTAAAATTTTTAGAGTTTGCTATAAAAATAGGGAATTTGGTTCTCTCTCTCATCAAGTTCCCTATTTTAGAGAAAAATATTGGAAATATGTTGGAGAAAAATAACCAAATTGTTCCCCTTAAATAGAGAAAAGTTAAGATTTAAAGAAGCTGTTGGAGTTGCTTTTGTCATAATTTATGTAAAATGTTATTACCCTTGCCCATAATTTTGTGAGAATTATGGATCTCATTATGCAAATGTGTTACTACTTACTACATCGAAGTGCAGAGCCACTTTTAATGGCAAATTGATGATGAGTTCACTCCAAGTTGTGTTTCAAAGCAGTGTAGACCATTTATCTCCTTTATGCTACACAGAACAGACATCTCCTTAAAAGGGTCTAGCTGATATATGGAAACCTGCAGTAAAAGTCACTCGAAATGGTTTCCCATTTTTCTTCTCAGATGATGTTAAACTTTTAACTGATGCTACTGCAAAACAAGCTGGTGTTATGGTTTAGACTTGTTTTAATGATGCATCTTTCTCCAAATGTTCACAGTAATAATGTTGCTCGACTGCTTCAAAATTGGGTCGGTCTTTGGATCTCCTTTAACTAAGCTTAACTCGGAATACCCATCATAGTCTTATGGGAAGGTTCAAAACAAGACTCAGTGTGGAAGAGTTGAACATAGATTCGTGGAAGACAGAACTTTTGAGCATGTAAGACATTCTGTTGGCCTAAGAGAAAGAAGTGTCGCTTTTTAGGAAACAGTTCAATGAAACTGAATAGACACAAGAAAAAATAATCGAGATTTGATTAATAGATAATAGTATTTCTTGTCCGCACAAACTTTTAGCATAACCATGAAATATGAAAGAAGAAACATAAAGCCCTATTGAGAGAAATACATAATAGCGTAAAAATTTTACTTGTGAGTACCTCTGGAAATACAGTTCACTCTTCCTCCGGTTCATCAAATCCAATACCAAACATAGGTACCTTACCAGTAATTTGACCCTCATCATTTTCCCCAGTGCCATCAGTAACATCCATTGCAGATCCCTTCTTGACGTAATCAACCTTAAAATCATAATCATCATCATCTTCCATAGCATCCTTGGAAGCTGATTTGGCCTTTTTCCTCATCTTCTTCTCCGCTTTCTTCTTCTTTGTATTAAGCATACCATCAATTGCATACAATTTCTCATTTTGCCTGCTAGTTTTAGTAGTCGTCTTTTCTTTTGCCTTTCCTGGTTCATCCTCTTCAACTGCCATGGACTGGTCATCGTCTTCATCAACCATATCTTTAGGACTTCCATCCGCTTCACTCGATGGTCTTTGTACAGCATCATCCTGATGCATGAAAACAAATAAAGTAAATAAAGTAGGTTGGATTTACTAGCATAACCATCCACGTAATTAAAATTCATATTCAAATTAGCTGGCTTCCTATAAACCAATTGAACAAATCGATCATATGCAAAAGTAGTTCAGTTAGACATACTCTGAACAAAGAAAATCAGAATGCGAACAGCAAAGAACATTTGCCACACTTTGAACCAAGAAAATCAAAATGTGAACAAGCTACCATTCATGTTTGTATATTTTCATATCTCCAATAAGCATCTCATAACCAAAAAAACAGTGGTCAAAAACAGACCAGTTAAAATCAAATTTATTTGGAAAATCATCCAGCCCAATTTCTTGTTTTATTTTTTCATTGAAAAAGGATTTTATAGCTATGGTAAGATCAGTACAGATTACTAACCTCGACCATATTTTCATCAAAATTGAGAGGGCAACTGGGAGGAACTTCAACAGGATGGAAATCATTAACAGATTTGAGGCTTCCGATGAATGAAGATTCTCCATTGTATACTTCATCAATGTTCAATGCCTTGCCCAGCTCTGAAACGATTTTTGCTACTGAAGGTTCTTCTTGACTCCTAGCAGGAGGCACAGTGTAGTATGGAATTTTACCTGTAACATGATGAAGATATAGCATCAAATTTGACGTTTTCAATATGACTTTATCTACAAATCACTTTTTCTCCAATTAGCCTCGTCTTTTTTTTTAAAAGAGTCTTGTCCTTAGCACCCTATATGAAGGGAATACAAATACATACCCTCATTCCAGTCATGCAGAACAATTCTCGCTGCAGCTCCAATATCTACAATACCACCCTTTTTCAGCTTACCCCTAACAGTAGCCACCTTCTGTAGAAAGTCATCAACGGTATCAAAGCTTGGAAGCTTGTATATAGATACCAACAATCTGGCTGGGCAGAGCTTCAAAATTTCCTTCACTGATCAACAAAGGAGATTGTGTTAGCTTTGTTTTAAACAATATTCAAAAAGCAAAAAGCATTGCAAGGCATTCTCAAAAAAGAAAAAAAAGCATTGCAAGGGTTGCAATATGCAGCAATGGGAACTTGAGCTAAGTTTTTAAACACACTTAAATGAAAATGGGGTAGTAGCTCAGTACCTGGACCAATTGGATCCTCTAACTTCTCAATTCTTTTGCAATTTCGAAGAGCTATAGAGGCATCATTTTCTGTAGATTTGAGCATGACAACACCAGGGCAATCTAACAATTTGACATTATTATCCAACTGAACTTCTTGTAGTGATCTTGTTAACCCTGGGGTGGAACCAACATTGACGACACGGCATCTCTTCAAACTGTTAATGAGACTACTCTTACCAACATTAGGCAGGCCAATAATACCCACTGTAATCGACTTCTTGATCTGCCAAAGACAATGGCTCACAATTATACTTGGAACAATTTGATGGCTCGTTATAACATAAAACCCAAGTTCAAGTGACAAAAGCCCAGATTGTAATGTAAAAATCATTAGTCTACCAATGATATACCTCATGACTTCTTGAATAGTTCTTCAACAATTTAAGAAGAGTTTCAGCTCCTAAACAATCACTTGTCTGCAAAAGGTTGCTAGGTTTTGACTTTTTAGAGGAGGATTTCCACCCTAAGTTTGATTTTTGTTCTTGGGTGCTGCACTTGAAGGCAACAGCTGGCAACTCTTCCCTAAGATAAGTGAGCCACTTCTCAACAGCTTCACGCGGGATAAGATCTGAGATTTAAGAAACCATAACAATCAATAAAGGATTCAAGTTGAGATGCAGGAAAACAATAAAAAAATCAGATAGTGGTTCATCACAAAAATTCAACCCCACAATTAATATCTTTCGTCATTTAAAAAGTCTATTTCAAAATGAAAAGGGAAGGTGGAATTCATGTTGAGAAGACTGAAAATTCTCCTACTTCACTTCACATGACACTTGTGTTAAACATTCCTATTACTTCATACTGAATAATTTTGCTCAAACAAGAAAATACATTACTATCTTTCACGTAATTTCTGCAGCCGAATATACCCAGTACAGATATACCGACACATAAATAGTGCATAGTGTAATTCCTTCTCCACAACTTTCAGAGGACAGTCCTCCACAAGTAATTAGATAAAGGTATCTACATAGGTGCATTGAGAGAAAGGTACCCAACCACTATGCTTGGCCTTTAGCCTGTTTTTCTGTGAATTAGGTTGTTAAAAATAAATAAAAACACTCAGAAAACTACCCTTATGCCACTTAAAACTGGATAAGGTTGGGCATCTGAGATTCACAAGTAACTCTCAAGTGAGGTGATGGTATACTGGGTTGTTGATGGCATAAGAGAGCTTTTCTAGCTCAACCACCAACTCATACATAAACTGACATAGCTAACTCATCTAACATGCCTACTGTTAAGACACTCAGATGGGTTTAGATAACACGCTCAGATGGCCATCCGTAAACTATTTATCTTTTTTCCCTTTGGCTAGCTATGGTGGCTTATACAGGCCCCTATAACTTGACCCATCACATTTTCCTTCCTGCATTGTGTTTCAGGTCTTGCTTTGAACCCTATGGGCTGTACCATTTCTGGTCAATAGAATGAATGAACACGCTTTATCCCTTGACCAATATAATATTCCACATATTTAGGTAGCTGATATTTTTTTTTAGCAAAACATTAAAACCGAGTAAATTAACTCCTTATTTTCATAAAGGTATATTTGAGCTCCTTGAGAAGTGCGCTTCTCAATCATAAAGACTCTTCTTAAAAAATTAAAACATCATAGGTTCCATGTTGTTTTTCATAATCCTTTGCAAAAAATTGACTGGATCTAAAAGATATAAGGGTTTGCTCATCAGAAATTGTGGTCACTCTCCTGGTTGGGGAAACTGAACTTCCAATTACCTATTGATTTCCTACTTCTGGAATAGCCTATTGAGGATGGTCTTGTAATGGTTTGCGGATGGCTGTGCTCTCCCCAAATTGGTGTAGAAAAGGTTTACTATCACTTGGTATAAAATAACATGTGCATTGAAAGAGAAGGCATTTGTATACTGGGAAATTACTGAAGTAGGGATATAAGAAACTTATTGCATCTACAGTATGACAGAAACCAGGCACATATATTTGCCTATTAGAGTATTAGCACACAAAGACAAAGGCACACAGACAAAGCACACTTATATGTGTGTACGTGGGGGTGGGGGTGGGGGTGGGGGTGGGGTGGGGGAGAGAGAGAGAGAGAGAGAGAGAGAGAGAGAGAGAGAGAGAACTATACACACGTTACTACTACTTGTTCTAGAAGTAACTAACAAGAATGCTTGTTAGGTACC
>NC_020492.1:31951771-31954116 GCF_000184155.1 Fragaria vesca subsp. vesca | reverse complement strand
AGAGAGAGAGNGAGAGAGAGAGAGAGAGAGAGAGAGCAACTATCACATTACCGATCTTGTTCAGAAGTAACACAAGATGCTTGTTAGGACCCGACTTCCTGACCATCTTTTCCATATCAATACATCGTGTACCCAGGGGATCTCGAGCATCAAGAACCTCCAAAATAACATCTGATGCTTCAATAACTTTAACCAACTCCTTGTAGAAAGCCCTATCTGAGCTATCTGTATGTAGGGAAATTTGAAAACCACCAATTAAAAATTTAAAATATAGAAAAAGGTAACAATAAACTTAACCTGAATCATGAGTAAAACATCTTCCAGAAACAACCAAGTAATAACATACCCCTATTCTTAGAAAATCCAGTGGAATCATCGGTACTCTTTTCCTCAATTAGTTCATCCAATTTGGAGTCGTGGTCCTCCTCTAATTTGCCCAGCTTCCTCTTCTGAGCCTAAATAAGCATAAAGAATTATACTATCAATATAAAAACTGAAACTAATTACTAAAACTAGGTAAGCTGTTCAATCTAAATGGCTAAAGTGGATAGGGCACTCAACAACCCATCTTTGTCATAAATATCACAATCAAATGTAAAGATACATAAACATGATAGTAACTTCAGCTCAGACCTAATGTCAATTGATAAGCTGAATGTTAAATGCATCAACAGATAACAGTTGTCGTATAAGTGTTACTGAACCAAGTTAACAAACTAACTTAGAGAGCCAAAATGAATACCCTTTCTTTGCGGGCAGCTTTCTTCTGCTCAATTTCATCAATAACACGAGCGCGGCGAGCTTCAAGGGCCTTAAGCTCTTGCTCCTTGAAGGGCCAGTCATTGGGGATACCAGGGTCCTTCTCAACCTTCTTGCGCTGGAAGCCGAGCTTCTTGGCCTCCTTGGCCTTCTTCTTGTGGTGCTCTTTCACCTTCCTTATCACCTTGTACTTCTTCTTCAGAGGCACTCTCTTGCTTTTGCTCTCTGCATAACCCAGTTCCCAAATCAATCAATCCAATACAAATAGATGAATGCTTTGCAGTGAAATTAAAAAACCCAGTTCCCAAATCAATCAATCCCATACAAATAGATTAATGCTTTGCAGTGAAATTAAAAAACCCAGTTCCCAAATCAATCAATGAATCAATCAAAAACAAAAAGATGAAAGCTTTGCAGTGAAAGTAAGGGACCCAGTTCCCAAATCAAACAATGATCCAAAGCAAAGAAAAAAAAATGAAAGCTTTGCAGGAAAATTAAGGAACCCAATTCCCAATCAATCAATGAATCCAAGAAAAGATGAATTCTTTGCAGTGAAAGAAAGGGTTTCGCTTACTTTTGCTCCTCTTGACCATCTTGGATGCTGCTGGCTATTCAGAGTTGGGTTATCAGCTTGCGTTGATATGCAAACAGAGTAGCCGCTCTTCTGGGTTTTTGGGAAGCGAGTATTAGGGTTTAAGAATTGAGAGGAGGTGAGGGCAGAGTTGGTATTTCGTAAGGCTAGAAAGAGCAAAATATATAAAAAGTTGGGGTGAGAGAGGCTCGAACTCTCGACCTCAGGATCACTCAGAAGCTATGAGACCTACGCGCTAGCCAACTGCGCCACCACCCCGATGTTCACTGTTGTCTGGTTCATATCTTGAAGAGAAGCATATTTGCCTCCATTAAATACATATCTCATACGTCAGATTATTTTAGTAACGCAGAGAGGATGAGAAGCGAACTGTCCGCACTCGGCTTAAAGTGCGGACTTCGTCCGTTCTCCGCTGTCTCACGCCGGGGACGGTTTCTCTCCTTCCCGGACGACAACATAGGCTTCCAAGACGGTTTCTCTTCTTCCAGGACTGGCCGGCGACAAGTTTTCCGACCGGATTGAAGCTCTGGACGGAAAACACCATGATTGATCAAGGTTGGCCGGAAAACTTGTCGCCGGTCAGTCCTGGAAGGAGAGAAGCCGTCTTGGAAACCTGTGCTGTTGTCCGGGAAGGAGAGAAGCCGTCACCGGTGTGAAACCACGGAGAACAGACGAGGTCCACACTTTAAGCCGGAGTGCGGACGTCCGCTCCACATCCGGCCTGTTTAGTAACGTTTCTATTCAATCAAGATAATAACTCCATTGATATAGGCTAGAGCGTAGTTAAAAAATAGAGCTTGATTACAAGCATATTTTCTATACCGAAAAATACTCAAATACACAAAAACAGCTAAACAAATGCCTAAACCAATAAAAAAAGTTTTTCATACCTCATATCAATGATTCTTAACAAAAAGATAATTTCACCGCTAATCTAAATAACCTCATTCTCTATCTCTCCCCCTCATCCAGTAATCTGATCTCTCTCTCTCTC
>NC_020492.1:31938624-31951751 GCF_000184155.1 Fragaria vesca subsp. vesca | reverse complement strand
CTCTCTCTCTCTCTCTCTCTCTCTCTCTCTCTCTCTCTCTCTCTCTCTCTCTCTCTCTCTCTCTCTCTCTCTCTCTCTCTCTCTCAATCGTATCTCACCAGATCTAAGATGTGCCAACGAGGGGGACGACGACCGCCGACGAGGAGGACGTCAACCGCATTGAGCATCTAGAGATCTTTGCCAAACGAGCACCACTGACGACGTCGATCACCCTCACCGCCATTTTCCCTATAGAAATACATTCATATAACATACGTGGAGTGTCAACGCATTGCGAGAAATTTGTTCTAGCTTAAAGCAAGAGTGACCATTACGTACCATTATACTGCTTTGTATAGACTAAATAAGAAGTTGTATTATCCACGGTGGTACATAAAGGCAGGTCCACTCAATGTCATTCCATGCTCTGCTATACATAACAAATTGAATCTTCCTTCAGTAGTACTCCAAAAGATTCAATGGTATACTTATGGTAAAGTATCCATATCTATTTTGTTGCATTGAAACCTCCAAGGTCCCAAATGCAAAACTCTAACAGACCGGGACCTATCATCTCGGCTCATAAGTGAGTCCAATTCTAGATTAATTAAGACTTCAAAACGAGTCCATATGGAAGCTCACCAAAGACATATGACACGGCTTTCTCAAAGACTTTCAAGCACAAAGACTAATTAGTGCCCGGAGATCTTATCAAAATGTTTTCTCTTCGCTGGTCATAAATTTAGATAAGGATTTAACTCCAATCAATATCAGCGGGATTCAAAGCTAAGTATCTCTTATGTTTTTTAATCGAGATATCACATGGTTTAATTCTTCAAAGGCTTTTCAGTTTCAGAAACTAATCGGTGCCTAGAAATTTTTTTCGAAACGCTTCCACCTCCTTGACCACCAAGCATAGATTGGAACTTTAATCAACAACAGCATCTTCAAAATAGGTATGATGATCCATTACCTAAGCAGCTAAGCTTATACCATTCAACCAGCTGTAATGGCTTAATAAATATATATTTTAATTCTATGTCATTTGCCATATCATGTGAAGAATTAATCAAGACAAAACCTAGTTAGATGACTTAGATCTAATGGCTAAACTTGTAATTGGGGCAAACAACTTATTAACTACATTCTTCTGACGCAATGTCCTTCAACTCTTCAACGAGGTATATCAACCTGCATGTATGTGTATTCTAGATTTGTACATCATCAATATTTGGCTAATTAGTTCTCAGCATCAAAATTGATAGATGAAATACAGTATTTTGTAGAAAATCATGGCCTTGTACATCTAGACTACGAATCTCGAGTGCATGCATAAATTTATTGCTGCAACAACCAGAAGTTGAAAACTAGTCAGATGTACACTGTTGCGCAGACTTGGCGGAGACGTTCTGAAACTGCAAAGGCTTCTTATAAGACTGCAACAAGAGAGATGAACATACCACACTTACAGATGAAGCAGCCATACAGGCACCGGCAAGCCAAGGTGGTAACCGGATCCCAGAGAAAGGGAACAGGATTCCCGCAGCAACTGGCATGCCAAGGATGTTGTATCCCATGGCCCAGACATAATTCAACCAAATTCGAGACATAGTCTTTCTAGATAGATCTATGGCTGTAACCACATCTTCCAAATTGCTCTTCATCAAAACTATATCAGCAGCTTCTATAGCTACATCAGTGCCAGCACCAATTGCCATGCCAATATCTGCTGCAGCCAAAGCTGGTGAGTCATTGATTCCATCTCCAACCATAGCCACAGTCAATCCTTTCATCTGCATCCAATTTCAGTATGACAGTCAAAGAAGGTTATGCTTGTTCAGATTGTACATCCATAATTGGTGGTGGAACAAACTTGATATAGAATACCAAATTTAAATATTCTTAAGAAACAAATTTATACTAAATGTAGAATTACTGATGAGTGATTTCAAATTTTCAAAACAAGTGACTAGAAGCGCTGGAATTATAAGGCATGCAAATCACATATTTGGCCACATTCTTGAAAGATAAACATTTCAGTGGTCAGCTGGCCATTTCCCTCAAGATAAAAGAAAAGCAACTGCCATATTCTGGGAAGAAAACCCCTAAACAGAGTCATGCAGAATGATGTAGCAAGCTGCCTCCATGTCAGAGACTGAAAGCATATTGACCAGGCTTCATGCAATGACACAAAAACAGCAAGCAATCAAAATCAAATCCTTTTTTTTTTATTCTCTTTGGTCTGAAACTCTAAAATTTTGTTAAAACTCTTTGTTGTACCACCACATCCACGTTTCGTTAAAGCCTAGAACTTTACTATTCAGACTTCAATTTAGTCATTAACATTTTATACACACTGCCCTAGGTGACTGTCACAAGCTTACCTGTAGCTCTTTAATTCTATCAGCTTTTCCCATTGGATCGGTCTCAGCAAACACCTTATCAATGCCAACCTCCCTTGCAATTGCTGATGCCGTTGCCCAGTTATCGCCAGTAACCATGATGCTTGAAATGCCCATTGAGTGGAGATAAGAGACTACACATGCAGCCTCTGGCTTCAGTGGATCAGTTACAGCAAAAGAGCCAGCAACCTTTCCATCAATGGATACTAATACACATGTTCGAGCCAATTTCTCATTCTCTGAAATGAATTGCTCAACCTCAGGACCAACCTGGACATTATATTCCCGCATGAGCCTCTTGTTCCCAACCAGAACCAGTTTGTCACCAACTCTTCCACTAACACCAGCTCCAGTGTGCACCTCAAAGTCCTTGGCCTCCACCAAATGTTCATTTGACCCAAACTTGTTAAGAAACCTTTTTGCATGCTCCACAATGGACTTTGCTATTGGGTGTTCACTATTTGCCTAAATAATATTGCAAAGAGGTGGATTAACTTGATTGTTGAATTATAAGCTACCATAATAAAATCTAATTCATAATTCATAAAGTACATCAACGGAAATATACAGATACGAGCGCGCGCACATATATAGTTCTTGGAAGTTTTCAAGTAAAGTTTCTGAAAGAGTAAAAATGTTTAAAATATAAACACCAACCTCAGTAGCAGTAGCCACAACACAGAATTCCTCCATTGAGTAATTGGAAAAGAGCACAGCACTAACTACTGTCGGCTTTCCAACTGTCAATGTCCCTGTCTTATCAAAGACAACTGTTGTCACCTGCAGGATAAACAACAAATGCATATTAGGAATACCAAATACACATGCACACGAATGCACACATCTAGATGAAATATATCAATGTGCAAGACCTAGGTGCCAAATAAAATTAAATAAAAAAAAGTTTAAAAACAGAAATAAATCAGATAATATAGCAATCTATATAAATCCCTTTCTGTCAATCAAAATCAAGAGTCCCTCACCATGCTAATAAGAGTAGCTGGTGGACTTAATATGATGTTTGGTGACATGAATACGTGCAAACACCCATCAAAACTCTAGATCATCTTGTATAATACAAATTCTAACTAGAAATAGTTGCATTTGCCATAGCTACAACAAAAAAAATTCACCACTAAAATCTCAACAAACAGAGACAGCAGTACATGTATGTATAGGTACATATATGTAATTATGTATATATAATCTTCCAAGGATAGATGACTGTTTGGATTGACACCCCAAGATATATGTTGACTTTGTAATAATCAGCTCATGTTATGAAGTAATATGACAGTACTTGAATCTTTGATGTAGCTACTGTCATAGTTGTGTTTGTTGATACCAGCAATAACAGTTATTGACAAAAAGCAAATCGGAATAAAGTAAACCAGCCATTAGAGGGTTCTCGCTTTCTATAGATAGATAAAATGTAAACACAATAAAAAAGACCACGCAAATGAAACCCAGACCATAACTTAGAGTTAAAGATTCTCTCAGATACAAGGTGGCCTTACCTTATGAGCCTTTTCAAGTGCATTTCCACCCTTGATAAGAACACCTTGTGTAGCACCCTTCCCTGTTGCAACCATGACTGCTGTAGGTGTTGCTAATCCCAAAGCACAAGGACATGCAACCACTAGCACTGAGATGCCGAACTGTAGTGCCAGCTCAAACCTATCCATGCCTTTTGGTATCCAAAACATGGGATAAAGACTGAATTCTCCCAGGATGAACCAACTCAGCCATGTCAAAAACGCTGCAATCACAACCTGTTGTGGGAAAGAAGATCAAATTATTTTTGCTAACAAGAAACTGTTAAAGACATGGAGTTCAATACCTCCAACCACCATGTAGCTAGTTTGTCAAGTCCTGGCACTCAACAATAAACAAGCATACAGTAGTTTTTTTTTTGTGAGAAATAAATAAATAAACATAGTTTGAACGAAAAAAGAACTAAAAACTTATGTGACTAAAGAAAAAGATAAAAAATAAAACAAGAAAAATTACCAAAAAAGGAAACCAAAAAATCCAAAAACAGATAAGGAAATATATATTGATCTAACACCCTTAACGGTTAATATGAAAAATAAGAACGAGTTTGTATATGCTGATCAGCTAATAATCTTTGAAACCAAGAATTAGTTATTATTTTAGATAGAAGTATCATATGCAGATATGTGCTTTGTAGATTCTTTCATATCTAATTTGCGCCTTTGTTTTTGATGCAGTAGCCACTGCTAGGTGAGAAAAGCCAAATCCTCCTTGAAAGGACAAGACTAAGTCCAGGTCTTTTTGGTCCAAAGTAAATTCTGAATGATAATCTAGTAAAACTATAATACATAAACCAAGAGGGCAAGAGCAATCCAAAGAAGTGAAGTTTTGTTCGGGTATTTCTTTGATTTTAGTGTTATTAAAAATTCTATTCTAATATTAGGATATGTACCATGTTTGTAAGTACTCCAAGAGTCTCTTGTCAGCTAAAATAAATTCACAAAAGCCTTCACCATTGAAATTATATATACGTGTGTCTGTGTGTGTGTGTGTATTCGAAAAGAAGAAAAATATGTTTAGTAATATTGCTTGGTACATGATACTCTTAAGGTAGAAATAAATGAACTCACTGTTGGAACAAAAAACTTTGAGATCTTGTCAGCTATCTTCTGAACAGGTGCTCTGGCAAGCTGTGCAGCTTCAACAAGTTGCACTATCTGGGATAGTGCAGTCTCTGAACCAACATGGGTTGCCTTAACCTGTAAGCATCCATTCTCATTCATGGTGCCACCAATTACCTATTTAAGTGAAAGGGAAAAGGTTAACTTTAGCATTTTTCTTTCAATGCTGCATATCAGAGTAAGAAACAAAGATATACTACCTTGTCACCTAATCTTTTGGAGATGGGCCTTGCCTCTCCTGTGATCATACTCTCATTCACATGGCTTTGACCACTAATTACAATCCCATCAACAGGAACTTTTGCTCCGGGAACAATCTTAAGTATATCATTTCTTTGAATAAGTTGAGTGCTAATTTCTATCTCCGAGGTAGCATTGCCATCATCATCTAATGATAGCAGATAGGCCGTATCAGGAGCCAGGTCTGTCAGCTTTGCTAAAGCATCAGATGTCTTTCCTCTAGCAAGAGCTTCCAAGTACTTCCCCAAGAGTATAAAGGATATCAACATGGAACTAGTTTCAAAGAAATCTTCCCCTTCAAAATTATCCAAAGCCAATGATTTCATTGCTATATAGACAGAGTAAAAATAAGCAACATTGGTGCCAAGTGCGACAAGAACATCCATATTAGCTGATCTACGTCTTAAAGCATGATATGATCCCACATAAAACCTGACAATGACATCCAAAAGCAAAGTTTTTTTAGTTCTAGAATAGTATTTAAAAATATTCAGTCCTCAGATACATTGATGCACAAGTTGTTGCTACATAACTCATAACAATAAGAAGAAACAGTATAAATATACTAATGGATTACCTCCTGCCAATAATGAACTGTACGGGTGTGCACAGGATCCATCTTAAAAGCATTCCTACAGTGAGCGTGTTGTGAATCTTGTACATTAACCAGTCCCCATAGGGAGAAAGCATTGGAAGCACCATTGAGAATAAAAATACAGGAACTGAAAATAGACAGCTCAAGAAAAACTGGTTCCTGTACATCCGAGTCTCAAGCTGCTGTTCAACTTCTCTTCGTCTTGGAGGAACATACAAGCTTGCTTGGTATGATTTGGGTTTACTTCCAGCTTCTTCTATACATTGTATAAGAGATCTTGGACCAATGAGGTCTGCATCATAGGTAATAGTGACCTTTTTTTCTAACACATCCACCTCAACATTATTCACACCCTCAACTGATTCAAGGGAGGATTGAATGATAGTCATGTCTTCAGAAGAATTAACTCCTTCAATTTTTAGATGCACTTTGTTTACATCATTCCCTGAGCTAACGAGCTCAGATCCAAAGCCAGCATCTTCTATGGCATTAATGATCAAACAGGTGTCAGTGATGTTTGGATCAAAGTGAACCTTTGCTTCTTCAAGCGCTAGACCAACAACTGCGTTCTTCACTCCATCAACCATACGAAGAGCAGATTCAATGGACTCGGAGCAACTAGTGCACATCATTCCTTTTATCCTGAGCCGGCATACTGCTACGTCTTGTTCTGGAAATTCATCAACTGGGAAACCTGCATCTTCTATGGCTTCCTTGATTTTGCTTCCCTGATACAAAGTACATCATAATGTTTCCATTTTCTCATATATGTATACATAAAACGTATTAAATCAGTATCTTAAAACTTGCAAGGAGACAAGCCTTTAAACTCAACTCACATTAATGAGCTCTGGAATATAATCGACAGCAGCTTGGCCATGAATGGGCGATACCGTAACACTCTTGACCCCATTAAGCTTTCCAACCACAGATTCAATAGTAGTTGAACAAGAAGCACAGTGGATTTCCCCTATTTTGAACTTAAGTGTTCTAATCCTCTTATCTGCAGCACTAATATCCAAGGGCTCCAACAGAGGCCGGCGCACATCATCCATCCCGTTAGCCTCAACTCCACCACTCATATTATTCGAGTCCGTCAAACCTAAATCAGAAATTGCAACAGACAATGAAAAAACCGGACACCAACACTATTTCCATCATATCCTTTTCAATTCATAAAATCCCTAAAATTAAAAGAAAAAACATCATTTCAAACACTCTATTCTAATCTCTCTATATATGCATCCAGATATGGCAAAAAAAAAAAGGAAAATGATCAATAAAAAATTCCACATAAATCAATATATCAAACACCAAAGAAATATGTGCTCGACTGTTGCGTAGTACAATTCACCGCATCAAAATTCAGCAAATAAATTCAGAAATTACAAGTAATCGAAGTGTGATTGACCTAGAATTCTCCGATAACCATTAACAAAATCCCAAGCTTATCCAAGTAAATTTACCCGATGAAGAAGACGACGCGACGGCAAGGCCAGGGAGCGGAGAGAGAGAAAGAGAGAGAGACGAAGCCAAAAGGGTGAGAGAAGCAAGGGAGCGGCGAGAATTAGGGTTTTTGAGGGGACCGAGGATTTTGAAGGTCGGCCAAAAACCGCAGAGAGAGAGAGAGTCTGTCCTCCTCTTGGAATTGTGGGTGGCGTGGGACTTGTCGTTTTATTTATATTTATATTGGGTTTTTTAAATTTTTGAAACCGCAACGTCTTCAATCCTCTTCCCACTTCCCACCCATTGCCACATAAATCTTCGGCTTTTGTTCATAGGTTCCCACGGCGTTCAACTTCTCACTATACCTTGCAGTTTAGACTTCACTACACATCGATAATATATTACTTGTAAACTTGGCATTGCAATTGTGCGCATTGTCGAGTGTAATAGTTTGGTATTGATGTGACTTTGAAAAAAAAAACTATTGTTGTAGTTCGAAAATAATCCATTGTGAATTAAAATAGTTTTTTGTTTGGTAAATATGTGTTTTTTTTAATCAGATAAATTACAAATGCATGAGTCAAACTCAAAACCTCTAACTTACTAAAGTGAAGACAATGTCGCTAGACCAAATGGTACTGGGCGTAAATATGAGTTTTAAAAGTCTCATCAAGACAGAATATATTAATTTATAGTGTTTTTAGCCCGTTTGGTATAGCTTCTTTTTCAAAATCAACTTATGTCCGGACTTTCAAATTTAATAGTGTTTGGTACATAAAAGAAAAACAGTTTTTTAGTTTTTTTTAAATGAAAATTACAGGTCACTGATAGCAACTTCTAAAAAAAACCTTTTTAAAAATACTAGAAATTAATATAATTTGTCCGGGCAGCACTTTTAAAACTAATATTTACCAAACACAAAACTATTTTTATTCATAACTGATTATTTTCGAAATACGGCAGCAGCAGTTTCTTTTAAAGTTACAGCAATACCAAACTAACGCTTAATGACAATGACATCAAAAAGCTGCTGCCAGTGAGCTGTAATTTTTTTTTTTAAAAAAAAAAAAACTGTTTTTTATAGTTTACCAAACACTATAAAATTTAAAAGTTTCGATAGAAGTTGATTTTTTTTAAAAACGAAGTTATGCCAAACGGGGCCTAAAGGAGACAAAATTCTTGCTTTGTTTGTAGACTCATTTTAGGTGAGCTTTGATGATTTTGATGAGTTCCTTGCTAATAAGAATGAGTTCATAGCTTGTATAACTAGAACGGCCAGGGCTGATACGTTTCAACTAGAGGCCTTGTGCGGAAAATTTTTCGAGGCCTTATGTTTCATTACGTGACCGTTTCGGAGTTCTTATTAGGACAAATAAATTGTTAAAGATCTCAACAAGCACAAAGGCAAAGACCAAAAGCCTAATATCTATAAAAGCAAATTAGATTGAGGAAGGACCAAAAATTTCAGCTACTGTATTGCAAAGAAACACCAAGTACTACCATATATACTTTTACCGAGAGGAAATACAGCTAATGCAATTGTTGAACATAATCTTTAAATAGCCAAAGTAAGGGTTTTTTTTTGTCTGTCAGAAGAAGGAAGAATATAACTGAGGGAATAAAGAAGAACATAACAAAGGGAATAAGGAGAGCAGAAGTCGCGTAGGATCCCTTATATGTAAGAAAAGAAGAAAACTTGAAAAAAAAAAAAACAAATAAAAAGGAAAAGGAAAAGGCAAAAAACTTGCAAAAAAAAAAGGAAAAAAAAAGCACAAAAAATCGAGGATAAATAGTGAGAGTGCTAAGACTCGAACTTGGGTCATAAGTTCACAGAGCCAAAACCTTAACCAACCGAACTGTTGGTGGGAACCACTCCAAGCGCTCTAACTAAGTCTTGTGCATGCGTCTTATCCTGTCAGCTTAGCGTCATACGCCTCCCGACCGTACACGTGGACGCACGGGTACGGCTCAGTTCGGAGCACGCACTTTAAGCCTCCTTCAAAAGAGTGCGGGGACAGTTGTCTACAGCTGGCATCCTCAAATCAGTGCAAACCCCACCCCCCGCCTCAGCGCTTAAAAATACGGGCAACTTTTCCATTCTCCACTTTTCATTCCCATTGTCCGCAAATGACTAACTTGAGCGTCATAGTGGATTCGGGCGCCTCTGTAATCTCATTGTTCTCTTGCAGGTCAATCTCCCAAATCTCAAACCCGGACAAATCCCTTCTCGAACGAATCTGCATCCATTCGACTCATTTTCCTCCTTCTAGGTATTCATCGATCATAAACACAAACTACATACTCAATTTTTAATATATGACCTTTTGTTTAATTTAAACAGTATTTGGGTGAATTTTTTTTAAGGCCTTCGATCGGTTGCCCACTGGGCACAGCCCTTGGGCCGCGCCTGCTAGCAGCTCAATTTTTGGTGTGTGTATGTGCTACTCTGGTTATTTTTTTATTTTTTATTTTTTAACTCAAAGACAATTTGTCATTAGTATTAAAGTAGATGACACAATACAAATCGATCAGTTGTCATGCGTACAGAGGACAAGCAAGATCATAAGATTCGTATGAGGGTTGTATCCTCATTTACATTTTGGCTCACAAGTGAGCCTACAATCTAATAGAAAATAGATTATAAGCTAAGATCCCACCTAGAAGACTAGAAAAAGACTAATAGAAAAATAGACTCATAACGCTAATACCTATAAGGCATTAAAAAGTGCTTAGAGTCCTAATGAAAAGAACTTATTGTGATAGAAAACTATAAACTAAAAAAGCAGTCCAAAGCCCAAAAAGAAATTAAACCTAAACCCAAAACAATTGACCTAGCCCAACTTTCCTTCACAGTTGCAGGAAGGACATGGAAGAAGAACACCCCGTCGCTGTCGCCGCCGTGAGATGAAGTTGCCTTCGTGAGACATCGCCGCCTTGTTCCGCGCAGCCACAAGCACATCCCGGGGAGAAGAAACTTCATCGTCGCCACGAACTTAGAGACCAAACTACATCTCCACCAAACCAAAAACTCCTCCCAAACAAGGACGAAGATGGAATCCGGAAGATGAAACCAGATATGCTCCTCGAGTCCATGGTGCCATACCTTTAACCTAATCTGAAAAGCCACGCTGATCAAAAGTTGTTAAGAACCTTTGGCCAATTACCTCTAAAAGCATTTGGTTGCTGACATATCCTTCATCCGGCAACAAAGTCATATGGCTTTAGTAGATCTAGAGACCCGCCTATCTTTAGACCGTCACCGGATGAGGGTGAGATTTTGTGGTTGGCTGCCGACTTAGAGAGAGGAGAGATAGAGAGAGAGAGAGAGCTTTAGGGTTTCGGTTTTTTACTCTGGTTAGCTTTTGGCTTTCATGTTAATGGATTTAACCTAAAAATGTTTTTCTCATTCTAGGATGAGTATGAGTGCTTGAAAAGTGATGTCCCTAGTTCTCGTTGTTAATATGGTAATGGCAGTGGCAGTGCCAAATAGGTTTCAGATCCAACATTCGTAGTTGGTTGTATATGCTCCTTGAAGGCCAGATGTTGTTTGTTTACGTCTTTCCAGTTTTGTTATCAAGTAGTAAACTGATGGAATTTAATAGTTGGGTATTAAATTAAAGATAGTATAGTATCAAATTAAAAATTATCAATTTTTTGACTTAGGAAGTCTCAGCTTGATAGCTAACACTACCGAATCACTATGAGTGGACACTTAAGTTTTTAATAAATATGCATGCATGATTTAAGTTATCGTTTAATTTTCCGAGCTCATATTATAATTTCGAGTTTTGAATTGGTTTTTGAAATTTATTTGAGTTTGTTGCTTTGATTAATTTTTTGTCATGATTTATGGATTTGATCTTCGGTTATTAATTTGGTATTTGAGTGATGATATTCTTTATGATTTCCGGATTTGAGATTGCTTTAGTAAGGATTTGGTATTGTCTAGTTTTTGAATTGAGATCACTTTATTAAGGATTTGGTATTGTCTAGTTTTCGGAACAAGATAATTATTTGAGTTATTTATTTTGTTGAACATTTTAGCGTGTGAGACAAGTAATTAAATTTATTTTATTTCTTTTCTTTTGAAATTTTTCGAGTACGGTTGGGAAAAATACTTATGCTTGATTTATGAGTTTCGGGGAAACACAAATGATTTTATGTGTATTATCTTATGTCATACTTGAATTGTTAGATCGATCGTTCATTATTGATGCTAACATGTTGTTTAGTCTTTCGAGACGATGAGACTTCTACGTTTGCATTGGAGTCACTCAAGCCTTATCCACCATGATGTGATGTTACCGGCGATATCACTGAAGCTCGGTACCCTCTACGCCATCATGATGTGAAGAGCAGGGAGTATATATATGGAGTAATTTTGAAAAATGACCTCTTTTAAGGACTCAAAATGATTTTTAACTAAGTTTTCTCAAACTAATGAAAATTGACCATCTTAAGTGATGAATAGTCATAATTGTCCTTGTCATCATTCTTCTTTGCAATTGCTTTACTGTATAATTCTTGTACCAAAACTCCTTAATTATATTCTTATTCGATCCTTCACCAACGAAGACTCTTCTTTTTATTATTTTTTTCATATTTTTATTTCAAGTGTTTGATACAACAGAAGATACACTTCTCTTCTCCTTTCATGGAGCTCATGATCATCTTTCTTTATCTCATACGACTCATCTTTTTTTTCAAATATTGTATTTTATTGTGGATAACAAGTTGAGAAACATGACTCTATTTGAGAAATATGGCATAAGAAGAACAAATCTATTGTTGAATTCATGAGTGCATCGAGCTAGTTACTTTTAGAGTCATCAACACCATAATGAAACGGAGAGGCCAATATTACGTTCGGATTGCAACCCTCATAGAGATCTCATCTCTTTTGCGTTGTTAGATAGTTGTGCAAGTACCAAGAGATCTCTTTTTATCAAACTACCGCAAACAAAATAAGGCTTGCAGAAGTTAAAGATCAAACCTATTTTCACATAATGTCACATCCCGACCCTTATATTTTTACCTTATTTACTAGCGTGATTATAATAAGAATTTTACCGTCTCGATCATTGAGTAAATAGTTTAATTGGTCCCTAGAGGGGTTTCGGGGACGATTATGTGCGGAGGATTATTAGTATGAAGAAAATACGACGACGGTAAAAAGAGTAAATTTTAGCTAGTAAAAGGTAATTTTTATTCGGGTATTATTTTTCGGGGTGTTGAATTTTGGAATTTTGGGTTAAAAGGAGAGTTGGGTCGGCTGGGCCGAGCCCAACCCATTTCTTCTTCCTTTCTCTCTCTCTCCCTCCCGATTTTTCTTCTCTTCCCACCCGGTTTTCTCCTTTCTCCACCCGGAAAGTTCTCCACCGCCGTCCGCCGCCGTCCGGCCGCCCCAGACCGCCACACCGGTCCCAATCGATCGGTCTCCCTCCCAGCAACATTTCTAGACCGGTAGCAGCCCCCCTAGCGCCGCCGTGAGTGAGCGGTGCCGCCCGAAAGGTCCGACTGCCGTAGCTCTCCTTCGCCGGAACTTCCTCCTCCGGCCACCAATCCGGGCAAGCTTGGTATGGTTTTGTAGCCCTCCAACCCAGCAACCTTGCCCTAAAAGGACTCACTCCCTCTTGAGCTAGGTAAGGAGAAATTTGAGGTGGAAGTTTTATGGTGTTTTTGATGTTTTTAGTCGATTGCCCTAGTTAGGCTTGGAATTGGTGTTTGTGCTAGTTATGAAAGTTGTAGAGCTTGATGAGAGGAAGATGCTGTTAAAATTTCATAGGTTTT
>NC_020492.1:31911282-31938604 GCF_000184155.1 Fragaria vesca subsp. vesca | reverse complement strand
CCATGAATTTATATAGGGAGTATGGACGAGTGTAAATACATACATATATTATAGAGTCTGAGAGGCTCGATATTTTATGGGATAAAGGTTTTATCGCTTGCGGCATGCATTCGATTTTCCTTAGAAATTAATTTGGGGAAACATTAAATATTTTTAATTATTAATTTATTTTTGTCCACTCACTCTAACGTTATTAAATGTTTTCCCCTGGGCCCTTCGTTTTAAATTGCCCAGTCTGCAGAGTTCGGGTTGGATCTAGTAGGAGACGAGGCATAGTCACCCGCTTTTCGGCCAGTTTTCATCAGTAGGTTACCTGTTCAACCTACTTGTGTTTTCTTGCTTCCGCTTGTGTTTAGTAGCTCTGAATACTTTAGAATTTTGTATATTATGAGATATTCAGAAGCATTAAATTAAGAGTGTAATATGAAATTTTCGAGTTAGGGTTGTCCATCTGCAAGGGAGATTTTCTTAATCTTTTCAGTAAATTTTCCTTGGAGGTGGTCCCCGCACGACTTACTCTGGGTTTCAGGGTGAAATTCGGGGTGGGTCGTGTCACATAAGATCCAAAATATTGGTCAAGAATTTCGACAAAATAATGAAAAATAATCTAAAAACCTCAAGTTCGTTATGGCCTTGATGGATACTTATAGAGAAATAAAACTAGGGTATTAGGGCATATTTTTATAAACAACTTGTATTCTCTGTACCCTGCAAATTAAAATTGAAGACTTAGGTCCTCATGCAAAGATTATTCCATTGAGCTAGCATAGTACTCCAGTTCTTTCATTTCGATGAGTTTCTCTTCAATTAGTGTTTGGATTCAAGAGTAATGGCTGCAAGTCTTGGATTCATATTTGCAGAAGAAAGAGGGGCTGCATATTCCTGTATTCGTGAGAATTGAGATTGACAGTAATAATATCCTTTTGTTTAGAAGGTAAATACGATTTTCTTTAAATGAGGTTGATGAATGGGCACTTTAGACATTTGCTTCATTCATGTGATCATTTTTCATCTATTTAACAAGACAAGGTTAAAAATCAATTTAGAGGCCTAAAGTTGGTTATTTATAAAAATTTCTCATATATATGAGTACTTTTGCCAAGGAGGCACCCAAGCTTGAGAGACTCACTTGTATGATTGTATTTGTCTTTTATTTTATTGTTGTTGTCTTGACTAGCAGGGATAATCCATCATTTTGATACTCCTGTTTACAAAGGTTATTATATATATAATTTTTTTTTATTAGTGGGGCTAGTCTGTTTCTTAAGATTTTATTTATGAAGGTTTTGCATGCATTAAATTTCTTAGTTATCAGAAAGTGGGAAAGTATTAAAATTTTGGTTTTTTTGGGTTACATATCTTACATTAATTTACTTATATTTTTCGTCCACTCACGAACGTTTTTCGAAAACTTTTCTGTGCCATTCGTTTGTCATTCAAAAGTATATACATATAAAATTCTCAAAAAGGATGTTTTTCTGAAAATTGTTAATCTAATTTTTTATTGATTATACCAGCACTAGTATAGACTATTATTAATAGGGTCCGGTTCAAGGAATACTTTCTTTTACACAATTTTTTACACTAATTTTCATCCCTTAAATTGAACTATTTTCAATGGTCTTGATTAACTTCTGATGTGATGTGGCAAAATGTTGTGGAAATAATAATATTTACCCAAAATAATAAGCACTTAATAAACTAAAATGGATTTATTTAGAAATAAAAATAAAAATTAGGAGATGAATGTAGTCATTTTCTTACTCTCGCAAATAGAAAAGTAGGTGTGGCCTATTCACCATTTCAATTGCAATCATAATAATTATTATAATCGTTAATCTTCTTTCAATTACAATTGTGTAGGATTGTGCAAATTCAGAAGAAAACAAAGAAAACCTAAACCTTCTTAAGCTAGACATGGATCGAATGAAGATTGTTCTTCTTCTTCTTTTATTTTTTTATTTTTTATTATTATTATTATTTTCAGAGGAACACTCATCTTCATTTGATTGCCATTAGTCAAACTTAAAACTATTTAATTGAGGGAACGCACCTAAACCCTAAAACCCTAAGCCGTTCCCTCTCTCCCAAAGCACGGCCTCCAAACCCAAAGAGCTCCGTCTTACATTAGATCTCCTTGTTTTCAATCATTCTTATGGCCTCTTCGCACCCAAACCTTGATCTCTCACCCTCTTTGAAAGGATCGAAGAGCAAGTTTTCCATCACTCCATCGCCATCTATTGACAAAAACCCTAGCATAGCCAATATGCTAGCATCCTCATCCTCATTGGGTATTCAAAACCCTAGTCAAGGATCTGCTGCCTCCTTGGCCTTCGCTAACTCGAAGCCTCGAAGGTTATCGAACTCTCAGATTGTGTTTTTGCTCCTCCCAAAAAGAAGAGAAGACGCCGTATTGGTTCACGGAATAGAACGGGTCAGAAGAAGATGCAAGAGGAAGAGAAGCCTCCCACCATCACCCATGAACCAATTAAGATGACATGGGTTTCAACTGAAGGTCAAAAGAAGAAGTGGGGACGTCTTGTCGGCCGGCTCCAAGAACCCAAAAGAGATGCCAATCAGGAAGATCCAACTCCTTACTCGAAGCCCTAGCTTGAAAGGCAAGGAGGTTCTTTGTAGTCTTTTTTTTCTATTTCCTTTTCTGCATTTCTTTCAGTTGTTTTTGTTTATTGCGGAACAATTGTTGGTCCATGCTTTTCACATGGGGGAGCTTTATTTTCTTGCTCTAGTTAGTTTAGAAACATTTGCCTATGATCTATTTGCTATTAGATTATAGGCTCCTTGTGAGCCGAAATTTGTAATGAGGATACAACCCTCATATGAATCAAATGATCTTGCTTGTCCTCTGTGCGCATGGCAACAGATCGATTCGTATTGTACCCTCTACTTGAGTTCTAATGACAAAATTGTCTTTAAGTTAAAAAAAAACTATTTAATTGAGGATTGATGTGGTTGTTTAATGAAAAATTAGATGTGGATTTCAGATTTTATATGAAACCAAATTATTAGTGTTCTTACTTGAAGACGAGAAGACCTCTATGCCACAATTTTTTTTTGTCACACCCTAATTTTTGAAGAAATATGTTAATACATCATATTTGAGGGATAGAACATCGGTCATACTCGCCTAAAAAGACACATATTGCCACATAAAACGGGCTTGGGTCTTAACTAGGTCCAAGAAACCTACACTCTTCTTTGAGGGCTCAATAGTAATACACTCTCCAATAAGGACAAAATGGTACTTTTTGGGTGCAATCACCCTATCCCTATAAATACATGTTTCTACCCCTCATTTGGGTAAGCCTCCATTTCCACCCTATTCACACTTTATCTCTATGCTCATATGGTTGACTTAGGCATCGGAGGGTCGAAGGCCGGCAAACCCGGTCTTCCCTCTTACGCCGTTTACTCATGATTGACAGGTTATGGGTCTTGAAGATGGTGTCTTCCTGCATTCCGTGTGATTCTTCCCCCTCAGAAATCACGCCGAAACAATTGACGCTAGAAGGAGGGGCCCTCAAGTGGCAACCCTCACATAGCTCACCATGAGCATATCCACAATCTTCCTAGAATTCCTTTTTCTGGAATTTTTCATTTTCTCCGGCTGACACTTTTCTCTCTGCTTACGCAGCTCTCTTTGCTCACACTTAAGCACTCCAAGAGCTCACCGTTTACTTATCCATCTTGGTTCCAGGTGGCCAGCGTAAGATTCGAACCCTCTGAGCTTCTGGCTTCAATTTACAGTGAAACAGGAGGAGAGAGAAAGTAGATCTAGATTTTCTCTCCCCTCCTCCACTAATGTTTACAGGCGCCACCGCCCCTCACCTCCGCCATCATCGGAGTCACCGACCTTAGACAAGTCTCCTCTAGACTTCGTGTTCGCCGACGACACTAGAGAGGAGTTCACGCGCCGTCGCAACGCGTACCCAGATTTACTCTGGGCACCCATGGTCTTCATTCTTAACTCTGAGTCGGTTGTGAGGCTCTGGATTCATTAGCTAGAGAATACAGAGAAAGAAACCACATTTCACTTTCCCTATATGGTTGACAAATTCTGAAAGCCTTCATGCTTCACTACCATGGCTATAATCGTCCCAGCATCCCGACAACAACGCCGCCCACAGTGCACAAGAAATGGTTACAAATTTTATCTGGGCACCCATTCCGGTAGCGACACCAGCCACGCCACAAGTCAATCACGGCCGCGACGCAAGGTCCCGGCAGTGATATGCTCTCGGTCTCGCGACCCCAATCTCGGCACCACCATTCTATACCGAGACTCGAACTTGGCACCCATCCGTCCAGCTCCCGGCACATTTCTCCCGGGATCTCGGAACCTAAACCCCGCACTCTCCTTCTCAGGTCCCCGCCACCAGTACCCGACACCTCCCTCTCAGGACTTGCCTTCGCAGTCAACAACCGCCCGGCACCCCTCTCTCGGGGACACCCTTCCGGGTCTCGGTGCCTCTCTCCCGAGGCCAAACCTAAACCCCGCACCCTCCTTCTCGGGTTCGAGCCCTTATGGATGCAGCAAACTTTCTTGGGAGAGGTCCCTGCATATGCGCCCAATAGTACCTCGGAGGATTAGTCCTGGGCAAAGTCTGGGGATACCTTGGGAAACAAAAAAAAAAAAAAAAACTACAATGCCTATGACATTAGGCATTCACGTGATTCACTAATGTGCTAATGTCCCATGTGCGTGCTTCATGCAATTTCATGCAATTATATATCTAATATCTACTCTTGGCCTCACTCATGACCTTAGTCACAAGACCCTCCAACTTAACTATGATGTGCATTTTTAAAGCCCCAGCCACTACACTATAGCAGACATTTATATGGAATTATACATGAAACTAATCACAGTTTTCTAATACTCTAGACATACTATGGGGCTGTAAATGTACAATTGCCCCTTACTCAACCTCCTTTCAAATAATGGGGTTTATGATAAACACCATGCTCTAATTGCTCTCCCACCATTATCAACTGGTACGCTTTGTATGCTCCTCTACTTGCCTCAAATATCATCCAACACATGTTACAGAAGCTCCTTCTTGTGCCATCATCGACTTCTCTTCCTTATGTTGGTACATACATATTATCCTTTGGTAAGACACTAATAGTATCTTCATCGATGAACTCAATTATTGAATCTTATCATCGATTCGACAACTCTATCGGGATTCTTATGCGGGGAGCTTAATGATTGAGTCCTATCACCGTCCCGCTACCCCAACAAGATTCTTACATGAACTTTGAAGGCCCTTTTGCCAACATGGAGTCTTATATCGACAACTCCAAATTTTCTACCACGCTTATAACGGCACTACACGGCTCCAGATAAGTCTTACTTTACATTATTTAATTAAGTTGTTATTATACAAATAACATGCCTCATGCATCATAATATTCTTGAGCATGCTTATTACATGTCATAGAGTTAGCAAACACTCTTTATCACATACACATGTTAAATATATCTTCATGAACATGCAAAACACATATACTTGCAACCCATATGACGCTACAAATAATTGCAAGCCATTATACCTGTTATATTCGATGGTTTTATTCTCTCGCACAAGAGCCTTGATCATGGCATGACACCCCACCAACCGGGAGCCATGCAACTTACGCCAACAAAACATCTTGGACCCACTCAGGGTACCATTTACATTTACCTATAGAGGATTACGAGTCCCAGCTACATCGGACTCAAAATTATCTTCTCCCCGACATCCATCGCCACACTTCTTTACTAGGACGGCGATATCGAACACCCACACCGGATATTGGTATCGATAGCGACCAAAGGCCTCAAAAGATACTCTTCACTGTAACGCCTCATGGTATCGCCACGCGGTAACGCCCTATATATGGGACTATTCTCGATAACTATAGCTCGTAACTATACTTCTCGCCACAAATTCTTGGTAGCGACACTTCACTTGCAACCACCCCCCCCCCCCCCCCCCACTGGTTACAACGTTTGGTCGTGACAACTTTTCATTATGACGTCTACAGACTATACATGGTGAAGATTTATGCACGCTTCATTATACATCACACAGCCACGCCTCTCGACTACGCCATAGACGGCTACACACACCACGAGTGTACACAGCCAGCATACAAACATGCAATCTCAATCAAGCTACACACTCCACGAGAGCGTCCAACAACCTCACCTCGAGGAAAGGTACCTCATCATGATCTTTCATGGCACCACCCCTGCCATGAAAATTTCTCATGGCACCACACCATCAGATCTATATAGTACCACCATGATATTTCAACATCCTCTAGTACAGTCATGACATGTTCTCAAAGTTACACTTGTCAGCTACTCCATGTAGCCACTCTTTGAGATCGCCCTCCATGATAGACGACTTTACTCTCCATGGTCTCCTCATGGTTTCTCTTTAGTTCTTTTTTGTTTTAATTTCTTTTCTTTTTTCTCTATACATAGCATGATCTCTATGATCTCTCCACCGCTACTCCCTATGGTCACTTGTCGGTTGCTCACATATAGATAGTCTCCATGGCCGCTTCTTATGGCTTTCCTATCTTCATGACATTATGTGCTCTCATGGTTACTCTAAGGTCTTTCGTTACTCCACCATCATTCTCTACGGTGACAGTTTATGGTTACGCCACACGGTCACGCCTCATAGCTACATCTAATGGCTATACCTAATGGCTAAACTGTATAGCCACACCTCTCGTGACACCATTTATGCCCAACCCCTTTATGATTGCTCTCTACAGTATCTAACTACGAGTTCCCACACCAAAATAATAATACGTAAATAAATAAAAAATAAACAATAATAATAAAAAATAAAAATACAAATCGTTTCTCCAAGTGTGAGGTTCTGACACCTCGTTACTCCAAATACAAACGCCTATCAGCATAATATCACCATAGATAAGCCAACTGTGACGAATACGCTCCCCGACACATGGCATCACTTAGCCAACCGTGCCAACACACTCCTCGGGCACACGACATCTATCATTTATCAGCCACCCAGGACAAGTCTATAAACACTCCCCGGCGCGTGACACCACCAAGCCACCAAAGTGCTTAAGGCACTTCTCGACACATGACATTCCTCACCTCTCGAGCACACCACAACAAATCCCCCATGCCAAATCAATCCTCGTTTCGGTGCCCAGCCACCATAATCTCTCCCGGCACTGGGGGACTTGGGCAACAACTTTATATGCCGACATTTATCACGCCTTCGTGATACTCGACATGGCTATTCGGTACCCTCATCATAACGACTCACGACACAACGAAACTCTCCCTGCCTCATCAAGCACCTTTACCACGTCTCATGGCGTGATCTCGGTACACTTTGGAAACACCCGCCTTGCCCCATCGATATCTTGGCTACGCTCCCTAGCGTGCTCTCGGCATCTTTGCCAAGCTTCCTAGCGTGCTCTTGCTATGCCATAGCGATAGTCACACCGAAACAATTCTTTACATGCCCTATCGGCACCATCACTATGCCCTAGCGGCACCTCTCGCCATGCCTTAGCGGCACTTCCTCCTTGCCTTAACGACACCCTAGCTATGCCCAGCGGCACCATTGCCATGCCCCAGCGGCACTCCTCGCCACACCTTGATGGCACACTTGCCTTAATGGCGAAATGGGAACTACGTTTGGTTTGATCCCATAAATGGGTACGTAGGCACTCTAGCACTCACCTAGAGGCAACCACAAAATATGTTACCACAATCTCCCCTTGGAACACATACATGCTGGAATAGCTCAGTTAGCTAGAGCATATAGCTTATACAAATCAAAGGCTACTAAACGCCTAAGGCATACAAACATGCCGGTACCCGCAACCCACGCGAGATGCTCACCAGAGTTCCCACACTTGGCGCTGAGCGGGACCCCCGATCGCCCTGCATTAATCTCCAGACACTACACGGGAGCAACGGTCCCGGTGTCTCACATTCATGTGTCTATCTCCGGGCAAGATATCATGACATCACGATCTCTTATAACGTGACAGAGCTATAGCAGCACATGACACCCCACTTAGAGGGAGCCGGTCCATCCCCTCCCTTGCATGGGGACTTGAGGGACTGGGGACTGGTTATGTCGCCACTAGTAAGGCTAGTACTCCCGATACTCTATCAGATAAAGTCCCCACCCAAGAGAGTCTCTTGACCGTGGACTTGTTAATACATCATATTTGAGGGATAGAACATCGGTCCTACTCGCCTAAAAAGACACATATTGTCACATAAAACAGGCTTGGGTCTTAACTAGGCCCAAGAAACCTACACTCTTCTTTGAGGGCTCAATAGTAATACACTCTCCAATAAGGACAAAATGGTACTTTTATGGTGCAATCACCCTATCTCTATAAATTTATGTTTCTACCCCTCATTTGGGTAAGCCTCCATTTCCACCCTATTCACACCTTATCTCTATGCTCATATGGCTGACTTAGGCATCAGAGGGTCAAAGGCCGGCAAACCCGGTCTTCCCTCTTACGCTGTTTGCTCATGATTGACAGGTTATGTGTCTTGAAGATGGTGTCTTCCTGCATTCCGTGTGATTCTTCCTCCTCGGAAATCACGCCGAAACAAAATAATTTTCAAAAATTTAGACATGATAGATCTCCAAAATAACCCCAATACATGTTTAATAACTTCACAAACTAAACTCAAAGGCTGGAAATATAAATAAGCTCAACACTGAGTCAAATATTATATCTCATTGTTTACATCAACTTGAAAAATCTAAGTAAAATGAAAATGCTCACCATGAGCTTAAATACAGTCTGCCATAATATAATAAAAAAATGTACAACATCTAAACTCTGCCACTATGCCTCTGTCTCACCCCTGCTGATCATCACCTGCATGTCTAACCCTTACACCATGAATTGGTGCACCATGTTGTAAAACAACAAACCCAGTAAGCTAAAAAACCCGTATGAGTAATTCCCAAAAACCAACTCAACATCTTTACAACAAACATTAATAACACATGAAACACAATAAGATTAATCAATAATTCCATATATCCAACACTTTCACAAATAAACATGTATCTATGAGTCCTAGATACCTATAAGGTATAAGGTATCGCCCATGACCTACAACAAACACATAGATATTCTCACAAGAACAATTTACACAATAATAATTTACTAAGAACCAACAATATTATGGTCACAAGAACCTTAAAATAATCATTAAAATATGAATTTTTTTTATCTTACCTATGAGCCGTTGGCGATCAAGTTTATATATTTTAAAAACAACAAAAGCATAATCTCTTAAATCAACAACATCATCAAAATGACCATAAATAATTTGGTCTTAATGTGAAACTTGGTGAGATTTACTCACTTAAGAATCCCGCTGCGTCTTCACAAAAACACAAGAGCCAAACTCAAAATTAACTCCACATGCTACCTAATTAACACAATTAATAACCTTAGTAACCATTCAAACTAAAAAGTAACATTTGCCCTCTTAACCCAAAACTTAATCCGAGGGTTTGCCCAAAGGAGGGCAACTTTCCTTCGAGACCTCCTAAGGTCGTCGATCACCCAAAACAATACCTCCTGCAACTGCCAATTACAGCTCCTACATTCGAAATCACAAGCTCAACAACCTTACACCACATCTGTCAAGACCCACCCCGAATTTCACCCTGAAACCTGAAGTAAGTCATACGGGGACCACCTCCAAGGAAAATTTATTGAAAAATCGACCTAACCTCCCTTGAAAATGGACAACCATTCCTAATAAATACATACAAACACTTCTGAAAAATCCAAATCTAACCTTAAACTCCTGGAGCCTTCGTGCTCCCCAAATCACAACATCTCCCAATTTATTTACTAACTTAAACAAGAAAATCTCATAGCCAACAACCACAGTTCAGAGCAACTCTATTTGAGAGGAAATGAACTAGAAATATAAAAATGAGCGGAAGCTACACTATTGACTATGCCTCTTCTCCATATACGTCCGACCTCAACTATGCTAACCTGCAAACTGGGCTTTTTTAAAACGAAGGGCCCAGGGGAAAACATTTTAGAACGTTAGAGTGAGTGGACAAAAGTAAGTTTAACAAAAACGAGCCGCAAAAATCTTTATGCTTTCCCAATTTGATTTCCATAGAAATTATACTGCATGCAACAGCTCAAAGCTTTCTACTCACAAACTGGCAAATACATAACTAGCTTCGGCCAGTCTCCAAAACTCAATAAAATGGAGCCTCTCAGGCTAAACTATATATAAACATATATGTGTATGTATTTACACTCATCAGACTCCTTGTACGAATTCTATGAACAAATTAGAAAAATAGAAATTCATATAAGGCTACGACGTTTGTGTCTAACGCTCACGTCGCGCTATAATGTAATTTTTCCTCATTATGACCGAAGAGGATGGGTGTATATACATGTGGACTCCCTATATAAAAAATTATATGAACCAGATAAGAAAATAGTTTTCATATAGGGCTATGACGCTTGTGTCTAACACTCACGTCACGCCATAATGAAATTTTACCTCATTATGACGGACCAAGCACGTATGGCTAGCTAGCATTTATATACATACTATACTCATAAACATCCAATAAACATATCCACCGAAAATCTCATTTTCGGGAAACTCTCCAAAGGAGGAAAATTGCCAAATATCTGAGAAAACAATAAATCTCAGCAAAAGAATAAATGATCATCAATATAATGCATCCATGCTTTTAATTAAAACAAAAATCCACTCACAGTATTAGGCCTAAGCCTTCCAATGCTCGGAATACTCCTCGAGCGCTGCCTCCAACTATTCACACACTCTAGCCAATCCCACGTCTAATGATAAACAGAAGAATAAATTGGTTAGACCGGACTCCATCAACATTAACGAATCGACTTCTTCCTAGTTTGACTAGGATTTCCTAGGTTGACCAGGATTGACCAAGTTTGACCACGGTTGACCAATAGATATTAAGAATCATTTTCTACTAACTTCGCATCTAAAACTTATTCGGTTCCAAACCAAACCTTAACCTGAAATCGAAGTCACAAACCATCGCCATGCCTTTAACACACTAAGCAATTTACTTCCAAATTCACACAAAGCAATTTGGTCTAGATTTTAGGGTTACTATGGATAGTAATCATATTAACAAAAATTATTTTATGGTCCCCTAGCTCATGCCAATAACCAGAACCAACAATTCCAACATTTCTTTTCTACCCAACTTCACACCAACATTTACTAAGGGCACCCAAAAGGATTTCCAAGAAGTTCCCAAAAAAAAAAAGAGACTTTCTAAATATGGCAGGTTTTCCTACACTGTAAACTATCACTTACACGAAAAGAAAAGTCGACAAGCTACCTTCACGGATTCTGCCTGAATTGCTGCATATCGGGATTCCGGCGACTTGCCAGAAATACTCGTAGGATTCCGGTGACTTGCCGGAATTTCTCCATAGCCTCCCGCATTCTTCAGAACTCTAAGTTCTCGACATGAACACAAACCAAAAATGCATCCAATCAGTCCGAATATCCACACAACAACTATATAACATCAAAGGAGATCAAGATTACCTTCCATCGATCTCAAGTGCTATCCCAAGAACTCTCCTGCTCCGGACTCAATATGCCGGACCTCCAAACATCCATGACCGCTGCCTCATTCTTCACTGTAACGACACCATTCACCTTGGATCCTCTCCGGTCAAGTGCACCAGACCTCTGCCTTGGTCCCAATCGATATGCAACTCCACCCCTGTCTGTCTCAACTTCACACAAAGCTCGTAGGACCTACCAAACCGCTGAAGAACTCGCCAGAAACCACCGAGCGCCGGTCGCCGGAGCTAGGAGCTCGAAACCCGGAAAACACAGAAAAAGGGGTTTTCAATTAGGGCACGATTTCGGGAAAAGAAAGGTACCAAAAGGTGAAGTAGGAAGAGAGGAAGATAACCCTACCTCCCACTCGTCACACCGTGGTCAGAATCTCGAGGATTCGTCGAAAAACAGCCGAGCTTCTCTCCCTCGGATTGGCTTTGAATCAGGCTAACATCGAGTTCTATGGACCGGGTTAGATAGAAGAGAAGGAGAGGAAGAGATTGGTGGTGGCCTCGTCGCCAAAGGTGGCCGGACGGCAGCTCTCCGGCGCGGGGGAACGACGGAGAAGAAAGAGAGTGAAGGGAGAGACCGGAGCTCGGGTCAACGCTCCCAATTGGGTTTGACAAAGTCAACCCAGCTTTTTTTCCTTTATACTGAAATCAACGGTCAAGATCGAAACCCTACTCGATCATACGACCAAGATTAAATGAGTAGTTCTAATTTTAGAAAATTCTTCAAAGCTCCGAAAATAAACCGAAAATACCGGAGAACCCGTGTCGACGCGAACTACGACACCGAGACCTTAAAAGAAGAATTTGACATTTCCAGAAAAAATCGCAAATAAACTCAAGTGTTAACTTACTATGTTACCGAGCACGGTTAAATTCCTCAGTAACTCGTATAATACCCAGTAATTAAGTAAATTTGGGTACGGGACGTTACAACATCGAAGTAGCTCCAACAAATAAGCATTACATGATCTCAACCTAGTCTTATAATATATCAACATGCTCATAACAACATGAACTAGCTAACCCTTGCAACCGAACCTACACATCCTGCCAGATGCATTGCCATGCCCCACCACAGGCGGCGGCGAGTGGGCCCCACACGCACCACCCCATTAACTTCAGAATCTGAACAAACTCCCAACAGCAAACTTGTAGATCACAACAAAAGGAACACTTTTTATACCTGAGACTAAGCTCGATCCAACCTTATATTGCCCCAAACACTCGCCACAAGCTTGAGCTTCAAAACTGAAATTCAAGGTTTCAGAAACTCAAAATTGATTTGTTTGGTTTGCACAGTGACACACAGACGAACAAGGCGAGCAAAACTCATCTAAAGCTATACCTCGTCTTCGTCGTAAGCGGTGATTCTGATTGACGACACGGCGGCAGTGGCTTTGAGTCTGGCTGCGCCACCTACGTTGGTCGTCGGCCTTAAAGACTAGCACGGTTGTGTAGAGGAAGTTTGCGCAAACCTATAGGGACTGACGACGTCTCAATTGGTGGCAGGAAAAAGAAGAACTCCGACAAGGTCGAACGTCCTTCCTTCTCGGAGAACGACGTCCAGCTGGCTAGTCGAGGTGCGGCGGCCACATACTTGGAGGGGACGTCCGTGTGAATTGAACAGGACTGGTGGCGGCCAAAACGGTGGCCGGACGGTGGACTTCCGGTCGGGCGAAAAAGAGGGCGTGCGCACGGTCTCGGGAGCTCGGGAGGAAGAGAGAGAAAATGTTCTCTTTAAAAATGGAAATTAGGGTTTCCAAACTTCCCTCTTTCTATTTATATCCTCTTCTAAAATGGAAACTAACTTCCTTTGACCAAAACTTTTTCGTACGACATCCGTTTTACGCATGTCGCGTGTCTACAGATTCGTATCGTCAAACTCTACAACTTTCATGAAGAAAGTTTTCGAAAATATCTTACGGATAAGAAAGTCAACTTTTGACAACTTAAAAACAAAACACCTTAAAAAATATTTGACTCCCGAAACTTTAACTTCGTACATATGAATAATAATTTCCACAAAATAATCCTTGATTCATTAATTTCAGAAATTATTACAAGGAAATTGATATGAAAATCTAGGATACTACATTTTTTTTTCTTGCTGAAGAACATGGGTGTTCATTTGAGATTTAGAACATGTATAATGTTTTGTTTTATTTTTAATTTTTTAATTTTTTTTTTATTCAAGATCGCTGTATCTTAAAGACTTCTTAGGCCTAAAGACTAATCCGCTGGGGGCCCGGGTGATACGAATTACCTAGGTGATACTACTAATACTACTAATAACGGAATTATTAATAGCACTAAAACACACAGGTAACGTAGGTCGAAGAAAAAATATATTCCTCTCTTATTATTGTGCAAAAGGGTACAATAATTATTGTCTAATGCCTTCTCTCACAATAACACTCTAGCTCTCTGATTCGCTCTTTTCTAAACAGATGTTGTTTCTGTTTCACTCTGGTGTAAACAGATGTTGTCTATGTTTCACTCTGGTGTCTAGAACTAAGCTAGGCACCTCTATTTATAGAGTCTAACTTTATAAATCCTTATCTAACTTGGAAACTACTCATTAACTAAGTTAGACAACTATTCCTTTTCAAGCTAGAAAACTATGTACCTAACTAACTTGGAGAAGGAATCACTAATTCCTAAAAGCTAAAGGATACACCTGTATCATGGCTCCCCCTTTTAGGAACTTAAACTCCCGTTTAAGTTAAAACTAAAGATTAGGAAACTCAAGAGTTCCCTTCTCTTTGCTGAACCATTTAGCCTTGCTTGGAACCTGACATGCACGTCCAATGCGAAACACAGCTCGTTCCCCTCGACGTGTCGTAGCCACTTGACGCTCCAAAATACAATTTGTAGGCAACGGATCCTCTTTAAGACGCTCTTTACTCCGCCTTAACCATACTAAGTCTCTAATACCAAAGTTACAAGGTCTGATCTTGTACTTTGCTTGTGACTTCTTCAATTTTGTCTTCTCAACATCTTGACTTGAGTGCCCTTCATGTGGACATGTCAACAAGACAAATTTCCTGCAAGCATTGACTAATCTTTTAGCTTGAGTCGCTGCTACCAAGCTTGTCTTTGGTGGGAGGGACGCCGCCCGGATAACAAATCTTTGTCCGTCTTTCATAAATGTGTACTTCTGAGCATTCCTCTCGTAGATAGCATCTCTATCCCATAAGTAAGGATTTCCCAGAATCACTTGACAAACATCCAATAGCACCACATCGCATGTCACTTCGTCGATGTAAGATTCATGAAGAGCAAACTTGAATGTGCATTGACTGGTAATACCGAGTCATGTGTCCTTCTGAATCCATCCTAATGGATATGGCTTCGGATGTTTGATCGTTTGAAGACCTAACTTTTGAACCAAAGCTTCCGAGATAAGACTCTTCTGACTTCCCGGATCCACAATGGCATCAACTAAACTGGTCTTCACCTGCAGCTTTACAACAAAAAGCTGCTCCTTACGGTTCTCGTCGTCGTTCCCTAACTGTGTTCCTGCCATAAGGTTGAGCTTCGCATTTGGTTCTGTCATTCCTGGTACTTCTTTTGCCTCGTTTGTGGTTAGTGTTGTCTTCTTCCTCTCCTCCTTATGCCGTAACACACTTGGTTTAAGGTGAGAAAACTTCACCCAACACTTATCTGCCACGTGTCTTGTTCCCTTGCAGTGAATGCAAACCAAACATTCTTTCCCATCTGACTCACCATTCTCATGCTCCTCCTTTTTGACATAGGAATCATTGGACTTACCCACAGTCTGTTTTCCATCTCCCATGGTTTCGTTCCTCTTGAACTTCATCTCAATGGCGATGGCTTTTTCACTAGCTTCTTCAACGGATTGTACCGTGAACAAACTCAACTCCCTTTGGAGGTACTCATGTAGTCCTGCTTTGTACTTCGTAAATATCGAATACTCCGTCAAGGATATATCTAGAACCATAACTTGATTCTAAAATTCGGTAGTGTACTCTTGTACGGACTGATTGACTTTCTGGCGCAAGTTATGCCACTTGTTCCATCGTTCCTCCAGAAACCCTACTGGATAGAACTTCTTTCTAAGCAATTCTTTGAACCGCTTCCACGACACTACCCTCTCAACACTATTCTTCCGGTAAGACTTCCACCAAGTTAAAGTGTGAGATGATAGCTTCAGAGTCGCACATGTGATCTTCTCTTCCGATGTAAAACGATGGAACGTAAAATATGTGTCAAGCAGCTCAATCCAGTCGTCCAACTTGTCAACATTGACGCTGCCATCGTACATCGGAACTTCAATCTTGAAATCAATCTTTAAGTTTCGAAAAGAACTCCTTCCTTCTTGTTGCGAGGTTTTGCTGGCAGTGTCAAACTCGTCATCTGATCCCGTCTTTGCTTGTTCTTCTTTCGACTCCGAATTCGTTTCCTTCGGCTTCTCCGGTGATTCCTTCAATAGCAACTGTTTGACGAGACCGGTCAATTCTGCAATTGCAGTGTTTGACGCAGCCATCTGCTTCTCCAACGCAGCAAGTCTTTCTTTCTCTGGTGTTTCATCACCCATCTTCTTTCCTCTTGATCTTGTGGTATTTTCCAAAGACACAAGAGATTTTCCTAGCTTTCTGTAAAGTGAACGAGTCAAGACCATACACCACAAGACTCCCCATGGATACGGTTAGCTCTGATACCAACTTGATACGAATTACCTAGGTGATACTACTAATAGCGGAATTATTAATAGCACTAAAACACACAGGTAACGTAGGTCGAAGAAAATATATTCCTGTCTTATTATTGTGCAAAAGGGTACAATGATTATTGTCTAATGCCTTCTCTCACAATAACACTCTAGCTCTCTGCTTCGCTCTCTTATAAACAGATGTTGTTTCTATTTCACTCTGGTGTAAACAGATGTTGTCTCTGTTTCACTCTGGTCTAAACAGATGTTGTCTCTGTTTCACTCTGGTGTCTAAAACTAAGCTAGACACCTCTATTTATAGAGTCTAACTCTATAAATCCTTATCTAACTTGGAAACTACTCATTAACTAAGTTAGACAACTATTCCTTTTCAAGCTAGAAAACTATGTACTTAACTAACTTGGAGAAGGAATCACTAATTCCTAAAAGTTAAAGGATACACCTGTATCACCGGGACAGCCAACAGGACTTTGGAGCCCCTCCCCTAGCCACTTTTGACAGTGTCGTGATTCATACCTAGGTTGGGGAGCACACCCAGCTAAGCAAGAACCATTAGATTGCCACTACCTTGCAGTGGTTGTTTTATTTTCTTGATAAACATATTCTGTTTAAGTAAATTATTTTTTTATTTTTTATTTTGTAGAAAACTAATTTATTGTCATGTCACTTGTCAAATCATAGTCTCAATTAATAATAATCATTTCATCAATTAAAATCCAAAGGATGAAAATTAGAGTAAAAAATTATGTAAAAGAAAGTATCCCTTAAACGAGACCCTAATTAATAATTTTTTTTTGAGATAAAAATCAGATTATAATAAAACTGCTTAAAACGCATTAAAACAATCTTGTTTCAGTACATTAATAATCCAACTAGAGGGTTGGGAAATCCATCTACTGCCAGGTCTGTTTTCACATGCAGTAGCAGTAAGTCAGTGCGCTACTGTGTTGCAAGCACGAGGAATATGCTTGATTGAAGTAAATATTGAGAGATTGTATTGCAGTCTTTATATCATCAATCATACCAGCTTCAGCAAGGCCTTCATAGTTTGGAGATGTGATTGCAGTTACAACCTCTTGGCAGTCAATCTCGAGCACAACTTGTTGTAAGTTCAAAATTTTCACTAGTTTCAAACCCTCCAATATCACTTTAAACGCTACTTGCTTTAGTGTATTGACATGTTGCACAAGTAGCACAAAAGCAGCAACAAACTTGCCTCTCAAATCTCGAATGATGCCACCAGTGCCACCAACAATTCCATTGAGTAAAAAACTCCATCCACATTTAGTTTTAGTTGTCCATCATCTGTAGGCTTCCACTTTTGTTTCGCCTTTGAAGTGACAACAGTAGTTGGCTTACGAACCAGTTGAAATTATGGTAACCAAGCTTTTGAGCTCCAGAGACTTCGACTGCATTTTGCTTCTTCTCATTTCACAAAACATTGTTTCTATTCTTCCAAACTGCCCAAAACACCATGAGAAGTCTTTCAAACATATTTTGAGGCAGTTGTCATACCACATCAACCATCCAGAACTTAAACACAATGTGTGAGTTTAATTTATCACCCAAATTGAAAGGCTCCTGAGACAATACCTGACTTGCAGTTGGGCATCCACATGACCCTAATTAATATATATGTCAAAAATCATAGATTAAACGATATTTATTATAAGCTATTAATTAATGTTTTCTTACTTGTTGAATTATAATCACCACACCACCTTAAAAACAAACATAATTAATATTCAATATAAAAGAACAATACTCAATATCCAACCTAATATACATAAAATGATGAAGATAAAAATGACATATAAGATAAAGGAGAAACACAACCATATAAATCACCACCCTATACTAAATCTCTCTGCCAATAACCACAATTTAACAATATTTAATACCAACACGTCATAGCTTACATAGTAATCTCATCATTCTGCATTACTCTTGTAACTTGAATTGAGCAAAAGGATCCAAGCCACCACCCACAAAACTTTCTCCCTGTCCTTGGGACAAAAACGGTGAGATAGGTCCAACCCCTCCGCTACCACTCCCACCTTCCTCACCATCTCTATAGGACCCACTCATCGCCCCCGGCTCATACACCCCAGGTTGTTGTTCCGCTAGAGCAAGCCCAAGCGGCCTGTAATGCCCGCGCATCGCATTCTCTTTCCTCCTGCCATCTCCCCTCTCACGCTTCATGAAAAAGGAATTGCGGTTGATTCCCTCAGCCTCCCTATACTTCGTTAGAAAAAGACTGAGGGGCTCTATGTAGTCATCAAACCCTAGCTTCCCCATTGCCCACAACACATCCTCTGCAGTCACCGTCTTGCGCTGCTCTTGCTGGCAATGCTCGTTAGCCTCTCCAGTGATGAAACTAATATATTCTGACACACACTCTTGGACAATCTCTTTGGCGTCATCAGAAATTTTTGCATAGAGTGGTAATATCCTCCGCATTATGCGTATCACATTGGCAATTGGCATATATTGGTTATGTTCATGAACAATTTGAACAGGTTGACGTGGACTTACCACTTCTACGTTGTTACCCCTACTAATGTTAACTTCGTTGGGATTGTTGGTATCAATGACCTGATTTGGGTCTGACTCTGAGGCTGAAAGTAACAACAACATCAATTAGAAAATTAATGACCATAATTGACCTCATATACCTTCCAATAACTTAACATTAATTTTGTCAATCTAAAAACAAAACATAAATATTAAAATCCATAGAAAGAAAACTTTTTACTCACGCTTCTTTAATTAGAAAAAAAAACTCCTTTTACTGGGCCCTACCCACCATGTATTGTTCAAAAATTTTGCTTAGTGTAAGTCTAGTAAGCTCCGTTCGGCTTTTCATATGATTTTTTGCTATTTTTTCTATAACTAGCCAGTATTAATTAGGCGATAATATTAGCCCCACAATTTATTATATATATGATTTATTTTATAACTTAGTTTATGAAAAAATAATAAAAAGTGGACATATTCGAATCAAAACACCCATTAGGTTCATAATGAAACACACATATAAAGAAAGACTCTATATTGTTGCATGAGCGCCAGGTTGGATATGAAGAATATTAAAAGCAAGTAAGAAAAGGGAGTTGGTATGTGCGATATAGACACATGTATTTATTAAATCGATGAAAATAAATAATTTGCCTAGTTAGACATGTTATTTGAAAACAACCAATATTTGACCAAGCGTTACAGTGAAAAACAAGAGTTACTCAAAACACCACTCATCCTTCTTTTTTCTTTTAGTTGAACGCAACACTGTAACAGATTCTTAGAGAGGACTAACTTCTCTGAAAACCCGATCACCACCAATCTCTGTTACTATAGATAATAAGGAGAAAAACAGGAAAAAAAATTAAAGGGAGATGTCGAGTTGTAGTTCTACATAAACAAATGAAAAGAAACCATATAGGCAAGATTGGGTACTACAAAGGACCTAAAAGAATGAAAAATCTAGCCAGCATCTAATAGACGCTCTTAATATAAACCAATGACAGAGAACAAGAAACAAACCACTACGATATATAGATCTAGATGTTGATGAAATCTAACCCAATAAAAGAAAAAAACCACAATAGTAGATACCAATAAAGGAAATCTACATACAATCAACCAAACAATTAAGATTAATAGGAAATGAAACACACTATGCATACACCTCTACAACCAAATAAGAAGGGAAAGAAAATAAAAACATTTGATAGGCTGAAAAAGAAAAAAATTACATGGTTGCTAAGAGATGGCGTTCAATTTACCAGTGATTGATTTCTCATGGTTGTTGATGTTGTTGCAAACACGATCGAGGTCATTCATAGGGTCCATTTCTGATTTTTTAGTTTCTTTCTCTAGACTTGGGATAGACAATTGTCTATTGCACAGAGACTAGTTGAATTTATAATGGGACTCGAGACTAGAAATGTCTGACAAAATAACATCTATGCACTGTCATTGGATAAGAGGGATGGTTTTATTGAGAATAGTATGAGGTGTATGGGTCAACTTTCTACTAAGGATTAGCTGGTTTTCATTACTAGGAACTTTGAAAAGAAATAAATCTTTTACATTAGTTTTACATGGAAAACGAGGTGGATAATTGTGTTTTGGTGGAGAATTACTATTTTACGCCCAAATAAATTGATTATTAAAGTGTATTTATGAGGTAGTATACAAAAGAATATAATTACTCTCATTTGAACTTTGAGACCAATATAGTAGAAGAACCTAAAGGTTTTGTAGTTACATAGGTTTGAGGATTGTTCAGAGTAGAGGAAGATGTCTTTGTGTTATAGCTGTATCATCCAAGAAGATGAGCAGCGATAAATTATGAGGTGCTTATTTCTCACGTTTTAAATATTGTATATTTGACTTTTATTCCCTAAGTGTGCTATTGTTATTCTTCAATTTATTAGATATAGAATGTTTCATACTCAAGGATTTGTAAACCACGATTTTTAATAGCAATTTTTTATTACAAACGGTTACTTGCATATATATCGTTAAAAATTAAAGTGATCAAATATACTGTCAGGTTATGATTATTTATTGTCTACTATACTGCTTACTAAAAAGATACCTAATTCGTAAATAACATTCATAATAGTGTGTCAAACATTTAGCCGCAGTGAATTATGCGATGTTTATTTCTCACATTGTGAAGATTGTATATTTAACTTTTAAGTTTTGAAATTTGTCATTGTTATTCTTTTTGTAGACAGATTACATTCATACTTGAGAATAGGTAAATCAACGGTTACTTTGCACATCGTGATAAATTTATCTCCAAAAATGGATAGTTTGGCAGATTCTCAGTCTTCGTTATATACTATATTGCTTACTCAAAAAACACATAAATTTGTAGTAACGATCATAATCGTGTGTCAAGTATGAGGCACAATAAATTATGTGCTTCCATGTCTAATAGTGCATTGGTATGATAAAGTACCTATAAATTAATACACACACACACACACACACACATATATGCAGTTCCCTTCCAGAGCAGGACACCGCTTTGAAATTAAAGTGTGGTACTTCTCATTTCGCTCATTTTTAGATCACATTTTCACATCTTCACCATTTAGTGTCTAGAACATAGTGTTTAGATCATTCATGCAATGTTTCATCTAATTTGGAGATAATTTGGGTACCAAATTGAATTAAATGAATCAACTGAACAAAATCTGTCTAAAAGGGAACCGTTCGTGTAAATCACAATTACGGAAGCTCAAATGATCTCCAAATTGAATGAGACTTTGCAAAAATGATCTACACACTATGTTCTAGACACTGAATGGTGGAGATGTGAAAATATGACCTGAAAGTGAGCGAAATGAGGAGCACCACACTTTAATTTCAAAGCGGTGTCCCGCTTTAGAAAGGAACTGTGTACTAGATTCAGAAGGAAGAGGATATTTTGGAAAGTTGGAGTAATCTTTGGGGTTTGCACATGCCGAAGCAGTCTTCATCAATGGAAGATCGGGTGGTCTAGGACTGTTTTGGACCGATTAGGCTCAAATCAAAATTGGAACAAAGTTAGCACACCATACTGACGTCGCGCTGCAGGGTGCGATGGGCTTTCCTCTATGGAGATTGACGGGTTTCTATGGTTATGAAACAACTAGGGATCGAATCAAATCCTGGAAGCTTCTTCGTGATCTCGCAGGTCTCGATTCACTCCTTTTGATGATTATTGGGGATTTCAATGAGATTCTCAACAATAGAGAGAAGATTGATGGGCCAATGCGACCATAGAGACATATGAGAGGATTCAGTGATGCATTAGGGTATGTGATCTTCTCGACCTCGGTTCCTATGGTGTAATAGCAACTTGGGATAATTTAGAGACCCTTTTGCTATTGGATAGGGCAGTATGTACTTCTTACTGGTATGATATATTTTTTCATCCCAAACTTTTTTATCTGCCCCCTTCTGATTCTGACCATGTTCCTTTGCTGCTAAAGGCAAGTACAACTCTATTAAGGGTTAGAGCTAAGGTACATCATTTTACTTTTGAAGCTTTCTAGTTACAAAATACTGAATGTGATAGAGTGGTGAAAGAAGCCTAGAGCTTGGAATCTCCAGGCGCACCGATGTACACTGTAGTTCAAAAGATCAAACATACGAGACTGTAACTTGATAAATTGCAGAAGAAGGCCTTTCAGAGTTGTCAAATTAAGAAGATGGGGATTCAGAATCGTCTTGAGGAGTTAATGGGAGAGCCTATTACTGCATCCAGACATGAAGAAAAGGGTGATTTGTTTACTAGTTTACAATCTCTGTTACACCAAGAAGAATTATTTTAAAGGTAGAGCGCGAAGGCCTTATGGCTAAAAGAAGGGGATAGAAATACGAGTTTGCTGATGTGCTCGTTTCGGGGCGTTCAATTTAAAAACCTTTTTTTTTTATCAGAATGTAGTATTGGCAAATAGGGTTCGATCAATCCGGGACTTAAAGGGTACTCATGCAGTCATGGTCACACTAAAGAGTCTGTAACTATAAGTATTTACAAGCATTCATTTACAAATATATATATGGTACAAGGTAACAGGGGGGTTTGAAGGTTTTTTCTATGTTCTTAAAAACAAAAAATAAGATATGTACAGGTGATCAATTCATTCAACATTGCAAACAGAGATAAATTCGAATTCCACCATACATCAAGATCACGTTTCATTCCAACAATCCAATTATCATGCAAGTTCTTAACAAGAGAAACAATCTCGGAACACACGCCTGAACACATGCATTCTTTTAATTCTACTTACTTTGTCACCTAAGCATAGAGAAGTCTAGAACTTAGATTATTTCATGTAAATTGCTGCATTCAATACTGAAGAGTACTTGTCCACAATAAACATGAATCATTAAGAATTAAAGAATTGAGATTGAACAACAACGCACACCCGAGAAGTCATAACATGCATTTGCTGTAGTTAACGTTTTCAACTATTATTACATAGTTTCCACCACTTAGAGAAACATACTTACTTGAAGAAGCTTAGCATGAATCATGGCAATAACTAGCATGCATTCTAACTCTTTGATTAAAAGAAAAACACAAACTTTCAATCATTAAAACTCACTAGATTGGACCACCAGAAAATCATTAACGCAACATCAATAAAAATTCTGAATCTATTGAATACAAGAACATGCAAAACATGCTTCCAAATCATAAGTTTAGCACACGAAACATACCTATAAATTTGTAAAGAAAATCAAAACGAAGTATAGGTAATATTTACACTTTATCAAATCTCCAAGGAAGCTTGTTGACATCAAAAGGATGCTTGACTTCAATGCTTCAAGTCTCCAACATTGCTGCCTTCATGGAGAAGTCCTTCAAGGCTTAGTAAGGAGAAAGAAGCTTGACAAAAGAAAGGGAGAGGCTGCTGTTGCTGCTCTCTTATCCCTCTAGTTTTTAATGTGAATGAATGATGCTCTAAGAAGTACCCAAGGCTGTCTTTATATAAAGAAAATCTTGGTGGAACTTCTCCTCAAAAATGATGTGGGACTAGCTCCACAAGTTTGACTTTTCTCCTCCCTTTATTGGGTTGATTGGGCCTTCTCTTCCAGCCTTGGACTACTTGGGTCTTTTTTTGTCAATTAAGCTTTTTATGCCTTTCTTCTTCCATCCTTGGACTTGGGCATTCTTTTGTGCTTTCTGACTACTTGGGCTTTCTGCATTTTTCTCTTATTTTCATGATTAAGCCTTTTTTTCTCAATTTAAGCGCTCATTGCCTCTACAATTATAAAACATGTCAGAAATAGCATTATTATGAGAATATCATAGCTAAGTAGGGTAGGAAACACATTAAAAACATAGCATTCTGTGCTCATATCATTTGCTGCCAGTAGAAAATGGAAGAAGGCTTTGCAGGGTTGGTTTGATAATGAAGGGAATTGGAGAGAAGATGATGCAGGTATGGAGGAAGTCGTAATCGATTACTTTGCTAAAATGTTTCAGGCATCTGTAATTGACTATGGGGATATTAATACAACATTGGAAGCTATTAAACAGCTATGAATGAACAATTGTGTAGGAGCTATTCTGGGGAGGAGATTCCTACCAAATCTCCTAGACCGGACAGGATGCCACCGTTATTTTTCCTACATTACTAGGAGGTTATTGGTCTGGATGTGATTGCTGCTACAAAAAACTTCTTTGAGACATGGAAGATTTTGAAGCAAATCAACTATACCCATGTATGATTAATCCCAAAGGTGGATAACCCGGAGCAGATGTCTAATTTGCAACCCATTGTTGTATGCAATATAATCTACAAGATTTGTGCCAAAGTGATTGCCAATCGGCTGAAGGTCATCTTACACTTGATTATATCTCCTTTCCAAAGTGCATTCATTCTAGGGCAATTATCTCAAATAATATTTTAGTTGCCAACGAGATAGCGCATTTCGTGCATAATAAACATGATGGCAATGTGGGATATATGGCATTGCAATTGGATTTAAGTAAAGCTTAGGACAAGATGGAATGAGACTTCTTGAATAGAGTTATGTGTCGCTTTCAGTTTTCATCCCAATTGAATTCAGCTTGTTATGCAGTGTGTTAATTACTACACTGTCATTTTGGTTAGAGGAAGACCAAAGGGATATTTAACTCCAAGCAGAGTATTAAAGCAATGAGATCCTCTATCGCCTTATCTCTTCTTATTGGGGGCAGAGGGTTTCTCTGCTTTGCTCCAAGCTAGACTCTCAGAAGGTTCTTTGTCTGGAATCAAGGTTTGTGATCAAGCGCCTTTGGTGAATCATCTTCTCTTTGCAGACGATAGTATGTTATATGTAGAGACCTCAGTTCAAGTGTGCAATGTAATACAAAATATTTTGGATACCTATAGTAAGATTTCCGGTCAAGTAGTAAGCATGGCAAAATGCTCCATTATGTTCAGTAAGAATGTGAAGGAGGAAACTCAAGCTATTCTCTCAAGGATGCTTGGTATGGAAGTGGTTGATTCTCATGAACGTTATTTAGGATTGCCTACTTATGTGGGAAGAAAAAAACTAAATATTTCCAATATATCAAGGATAGGTTAGAAGTAAAGCTAGTTGTTTGGCAAGGTAAATGTCTTAGTGGGGCTAATAAAGATATATTGATCCGAGTAGTTGCGCAGACGCTACCTAGTTATGCTATGAGTGTATTTAGGTTGACTCAAAATTTTTGTGATGACTTGGAACAGATGTGTGCAAGGTTTTGGTGGGGCGGCACTCTAGATAAGAAGAAAATTCATTGGAAAAAATGGGATGCGTTGTGAAATCCGAAGGAGTCAAGGGGCTTGGTTTCGGAAGTTAGACTAATTTTAATAATGCTATGTTGTCAAAACAAGCTTGGCGTATACTATCAGATCCTGGTTCTCTCATTGCTTGCTTATACAGGGCACGATATTTTCCGAACTGTTCTTTTTTGGGAGGTGACCGAACACTATTCTCCCTCCTTCTCATGGCGAAGCATATTTGGCACAAGGGAAGTGCTTAAGGAGATTGTGTATTGGCAAGTAGGAGATGGTACAAATATTAGTATCTTTTCAGATCAATGGGTTTCTGGTTTGGAATTGGGTAGACCGGAATGCAAGCAAAATGTCAATTAAGAAGTCTTAAAAGTAAGTCAGCTACTACTACAGGGAGGCAGATAGGGTGCAGCAAAAATTAACAGAATATTTTCTCCTTATGAAGCTGAGTTGATAATGCAAATCCCTCACAGCCGTAAAGTTATAGCCGACAGACTCTGTTGGAAACTAGCACGAGATGGTATATTCTTAGTTCAATCCACCTACAAGTATGTTTTCCTAGATTCTTCTAACTATTCTCCTATCAACAATACTGTGGGAATTAATTTTTGGAAGAAATTATGGAAAACTAGCATACCTAGTAAAGCTAAGGTGCATGCTTGGAGATTATGTATTGATATTCTTCCTTCTCTTGGGAAGTTTGTTATCGAAGAGGGTGCCACTAGACTCTACTGTGTGTGTTTTATGTGGGGCAGTTAAGGAGTCTACCCTGCATTTAAGCCGAGAAGTGAGTTTACTAGAAGTGTGATACATTTTAACCCTATTTTGGATCATATGTGTTTTCGATGGAATGACATACATGCTTCTACTCTAGAATGGTTAAATCAATGTTCTATTGATTTGTCATTGGAAAAATTTGGTGAGTGAATGTTTTCTCTATGGAGTTGTTGGAAGGAGAGGAATGACAGGACATTAGTTTAGCTATTGCTGCTACGCTGAATGAATTTCGTGCGTAAAACATTCTTTCTGGTGGAAGAGTGAACAGAAGTGTTAGTGTTAAATGGAAAACTCCTCCATGTGGTGTGTGGAAGATTAATGTGGATGCGGCTTTCCATCAGACAACAAGAATGGGAGATTTAGGATTTGTAATCCGTGATTTTTCTGGGCATATGAGTGCAGGGGGTGCTTCTCCTCTTACTGGTCTTCTTTCTGTCGAGCATGCTAAACTCTTAGCTTGCAGCAGGGCATTTGATGTTGCTTTAGAACATGGTTATCATTCGGTTATACTAGAGACTGATGCACAGGATGTTCAGAAGCAGTTGTTTGATATGTGTATGCCAAATATGCCTGTATTAAGCATAATCTATGAAGACCTGTGGTAAAAAATGAGCAACCAAGGCAATTGGAAGGTCACTTATGCTAATAGAAAGGGCAATACAGCTGCACACTTGATAGCAGCGCATGCGTATTCTTTAGAACTGGAAGCATTTTATTTTGGTACTCCTAGTTTTGTATAAGCCGTGATTGCAGCTGAATCTTTTATTTCTTGATTTCTCATTTTGTTCAATAAAGAGTTGTCTTTCAGATTCCAAAAAAAAAAAAAAAAACCTCATTAATAGGAGAAACTTACTTTTAAGTTAACAACCGAAACTAAAATACAAGAGGTACAAAATAAATAGACATTATGAGAATAGAC
>NC_020492.1:31909186-31911262 GCF_000184155.1 Fragaria vesca subsp. vesca | reverse complement strand
AAAAAAAAAAAAAAAAACCTCATTTAAATAGGAGAAAACTTCTTTTTAAGTACAACCGAAATAAAATCAAGAGGTACAAAATAATGACATTATGAGAAATAGACACAATTTAAAAAAATAAAATGTGAGCAACAGAGTTAACTTGATGGAAAGCAGGGTAGAATAAGAATCGACAATCTATAAAAGATCACTGGAATGTCATCATGCACACTACAATTAAGAGTATGTGGAATGACGCCCTACCTAGAAAGCAAAAATGAAAATAAACTGAAGTTAAAAGAACTTTAAAAAGGCCACATTCCCAGACCCAAATCAAGGTCTAGTCTAGGCACCAAGCCCACACTAATACACATGACCAATAGATCTAGCTTAAGCCTAAGTCACAGATCCGGATCCGAGCCGGGTTCCCAATCTAGATCCCATCATCTATCCCTAGTTGTAGCCCCGACACCGATGCTTCCAACCACTGTTCTCTCCGCCCAAAGCTGTGTAACACTGCCTTTTTGACACCTTGAAGCCGACACCCTAAAAACGCAGAAGACTCTGCTTCCTTGTGGCAAAACTCTTCGGCCACCGCACGAACCTTAGGGTCGCCAAACCGTCTCTAAGGAACTAACCAAGATAGGCCACCACTTTATCATTAGTCACCATTAATGGCCAGTTGAACAAGGCAGTCGACAACCCCTCTGTCACCCCTAAACCAGCCAACGACCCCGAGGAGGGAATAAAGTAACCGCCCTAGAACCAACTAGACCTAGACCTATTGTCGCCGCCACATACCGCAACCAAACTAAAGACTCTGCCACCCATCATAGAGTCGTCCCATGACCGACGAAAGTCGACGTCTGCTCCCAAGCCCCAAACCCATCCTCCCCTCGTTGATGCACAGCCCATAAAGAAAAAGTCTCTAAGGTGCTTCCACAAGACAAACCCAATTGTGGAGTCACCAAACGAATTTCCATCTATAAGAAAAGATATTTGTCTTTATTGAATGCACCAAACCCCTAGCCCTAGTAAGAGGACGCTTCTAGGGTTCATGAGAGAGGAGAGAAACTCATGGGGGAGAGCAGAGCCATTGTTTTTGTTCCTTTTGCGTAATCCTGATAAATTAATATGAGTCAAGATCAAGAGACTATATTTTGCAAAAAAAATTGACACAACTTGTTAGCCATTAGATTTTTTTTTAATTTTTTTATTGGAAGTGAGCCATTAGACTTGAAAATGTTCAATGGTTCAAATTGTAGGTATAGCCACTATCATGGCTAATATGTTACACTACACCCTCTTTATAGGCCCACAAGCCATGACGGGACCCATTTACAACATACATCTCGAAGCCCAACATATAAGCTACGTAACGGTACTCATAAATGGCCAAGACCTTATCAGGAAGTCACCTTGCCAACCTCACCAACATGCCTCCACAAACACACTTGGAAGACTAGGAATGAGCCACTTCTCCCACATTGAAGACAATGTAAAAGAAAAAGTCTCCCTTCCCTATAAAAGGACACTCTTTTCCACTTACTCAACAGACAATGACAAACACTTGTTATTATGGGCTCACTTAAGCTCCAACATATAGTAGAATCTTAAGTGGTTGTAGTCTTTCCCAAAGAAGAGGATGAATCACTATAAACCTTGTGTCTCTCATTATCTCTTTCCCCTCTCTCTTAACTAGTACACGGGATAATCCACTGTGTAAACACAAATTTGTTGTCTCAATGATGTTAACACAACACCAAGTTAAAATTCTTTGACATAGGTAAGGGTGGGGTGAGTAAAAAGATTTTTATTATAAAAAATAATAATAATAATAAATAAATAAAAAGAACCCAAGTGAAGTGAAAATTACATGACATTTCTTATTTTGTAATCTAACATTAAACTAGAAGAATTAAAAATAAGGGAAAATGCTCTAATGCCCAAATATTTAAAAACTAAAGCCTATTCCAATGATTTTTTTTTCCCTTAACCCATTCCAATGATTCTTATTAAAAAGACAAGTATACCCTTATTTCATATCAACCAATCATTTACTATCCAATCTGAAACCAACCATCTCTCTCTCTCTCT
>NC_020492.1:31898424-31909166 GCF_000184155.1 Fragaria vesca subsp. vesca | reverse complement strand
CTACTACTACTACTACTACTACTACTACTACTACTACTACTACTACTACTACTACTACTACTACTACTACTACTACTACTACTCTCTCTCTCTCTCTCTCTCTCTCTCTCTCTCTCTCTCTCTCTCTCTCTCTCTCTCTCTCTCTCTCTCTCTCTCTCTCTCTCTCCTGGACGACACAATGACGCCGCCGACGCAGCCGCCACCGACACAGCCGATGCCGACGCAGCTTATGCTTCAACAACACCTGCGCCGATGCTGCGACGACGAGCAATGAGTATCAAATCTCTAATCCTACCTCTGCAACCTCTTTCACCGCTGCCGGAAATCAACACCGCTCGTCAACGTCCTCCTTCTCCGAGCCCCCTCATCCGACCCCGGCAGCAGATCCAAAACGTTGTGCCGCTCGCCAAACGTCGTCGTCATCTCCGGTGTTGTCCTTCTCCGGTGACGATGTAGCGAAGCTCCCTCCGGCTACGACGTCCCGCCTGCTCAACTGGGCCAACGAGCAGGTTCATAGGCAGCCTTCGCCTCCACCTCCATGGCCAGATCAAAGGCGTCGGGTGCGTGGTGAGGGAGGTGAAGCAGTTTTGATGAGGGAGGTGTACGGTGAGGGAAGGTGCATGGTAGATCCGATGTGTGAGGGTGCGTGGCTCTGCGGTAGGTGTAGTTGTATTTTTGTAGCTGATAGGTAGTTTGATTATTCATGTTGTAGTTTTGATTGATTATTGGCGGTCAATAACTCGATTATGTTCTGGTATTTCTTCTTTTCTATTACAATAAGCTGAAATAAGTTGATTATTGGGGGTCAGTAACTAAGTTATTGGGGGTCAGTAACTGGTTATTGGGTGTCAGTAACCAAGATTATTAGGGGTCAGTAACCGATTATTGGGGGTCAGTAACCAAGATTATTAGGGGTCAGTAACTGAAAACTAAATGATTACTGGGTGTCAGTAACTGAAAACTAAAAGTTATTGGGAGTCAGTAACTGGTTATTGGGTGTCAGTAATTAATCAATAACTGGTTACTGAGGGTTAGTAACTGGTTATTATGGGTCATTAACTGGTCAGTAACTGATTATTGGGGGTCAGTAACCGGTTACAGAGGAAAATCCGGTGACCGGAATCCGGCGGTCGGGGAAATTCCGGTGACCGGAATCCGGCGGTCGGTGACCGGAGTCCGGTGTCCGGCGGCTGGTGACCGGAGTCCGAGGTTCCGGCCAAGTCTTTTCATGTTGAAGAGGTGGGGGCAAAATAGCCTTAAAATAATATGGTTTGTTAAGACTTTAGTAAAGATTTGTGCATTTGGGCATAAAAATGGTTACCTTATATTGGAATTGGCCAATGCAAAAGATTATCATTGGAATGGGAAATAAGGGGTTTGAATTAGTATTAAATGGGCATTTTCCCTAAAAATAATTAAGATTTAGAAAATTAAAATCAACAAGATCTAAATGAAAGCTGGGATGGTCTGGGAATATCCCAAACCGTATCAGTAGTGCCGCCACTACATTTGTATGATTGATCATATATGATTGACGAAATAAAATCTGAATAAAAAAGGAAAGAAGAAGAAGATCTGAATAAGAAGGAATATTGTTCTTATTCTGCATTATTATGTTCAGTTGCAAAACCAGGGGACAAAATCGGTGTTTTACCACTCAAGATTCATCATGGGTAGTTGGTTACACAGCTTATTTACTTCCCTTGTGAACTAATTTCTATGTGCGCGTTATAATCCACCGTTTTTGTATTTGATTTTCTTATCGCAAAACCTAAGCAACCAAGGAAACCGATTAGGTTACTTGCATCATGTTTCAAGAAATTACTGAAAATCTGATATAAGTTGTGCTGGTTTGCAGATAATGTTGTAGTTTTGATAAGAAAGGGTACTTGTTATGTTATTCTACTAATTATGTCACAAGGCACATCTGAATTGCACATCAGTTTATGAGACATTTGGAAGTTTAGGTATGAATTGTGGACGAATAATATGCAGGTTTTTGGAAATTCAACCTGCAAATGTGAATTTATGGAAACTAATTGTTTGAACATAACTGAAAGGTTCGAGGACGGTTCCATTTGTAAAGTGACAAATAGGAATATTGAGCTGAACTGAACAAAAATATATTTCAGTTCCGATTTCGGTTTAGGCCCTAGATTGAGCCATACCATACCGACTCGATTGCAACCCTATGGTCATCTATAAAGGTCGAAAATAGTTCCTACACTATGTATTCTTGAACATTCACCCCTTGGCTCATTTAGATTGCTACCTTCATTGACTCATCAGGTATGATTCGTTTAGTTCACTTCCTATGCAAGATATACATGTGTGATCAGTGTACCATTACAATGCCAAACACTAGAGCTATTGCTCCAAGCAGCACCAGTACATAGCTGCCCGGCACCGGTTAGCAAACCACCACTGCCATTTGATCATAAATCCCTGCAGCAGCCGTAAGCAAAGCTCCAAGAACATCCCTTCATTTCTCTCGGTCCATAAACTCCAGCATATAATAATTTAGAGCTGCAACACCTCCGTTGACAGAATAGGTACAGCTCTAATAAACATCAGTACTGTGATTATTTCATTCCCTTTCTGATGTACCCATCCAGTTAAAAAAGTTTCATGAATTCATTCCCATACTTCGTCATTATGATCATGCCTCCAATGTTTTAAATAACCTAATCAGAACGGAAATTAGAAAGAGAGACCTATTAATAGTAACAACTACAAATACCAAAATAGGCTCACAAGCCACAAGAATTCATTCTCAAAAAAAAAAAAAGAAAAAAAAAAGAAGAAACAAGCCACAAGAATTAAGGCTATAAGGAGCAACAAACAAAAGAACTTGACAACATTTAGTAGACCATGTAAGCTGGAGCCACTGAGTGTATTATCTACCAAAATTCACCCAGTTCGTCCTAATCACACTTTTTTGTTAGTCCTAATGAACACCCACATATATACAAATAAGTGGTCCGAAATTTCTAGTACCACATTTAAACATGTTGCAACAATTGATGTCACTTCTAAACATTAGATGATACTAACGACACTGTCAGACCGTAGTTTAAATGTGCATCAACTGCCACAACATTGCCTTATCCTTAGCAAGAATCCAAAGACAATCAGTTTCTAAAGCCTAGATTTGCGCCTGTGCACTTTTGATCGCTTCTTAGATGTTGCAGGACCATTTGCATCGTCTTTCCGCCTTTTAACCCCATTACTTAGAGTGCCAGCTTTCACAGCTTCAGTGGTGGTCTTCTTATATGTGACAACATTGGTTACAACGGCATACATAAGAACCTCAGTTTTTGGGCTCGTGATAACGTTTCTATCAATAACAGCATTCTTGCCGCAGCACGTTTCATCAGTAACTGCATCTCTGAGCTTTTGCATTGTGGCATCTTTATCAATCTTCAATAGGTCTGTTGAAACCTGCACCATAGTAAGTAAAAAATATGTAAGATTTTCCCTCAGGAGAACTGTGGATATTTAAAACTCTAGTTCTTGCAGAGATTATGTCATAATTATTATCTACTTTGATGACATTTTGGGCATGCCTAGCAATATCAGTTCAAAACCAAGAAAGCACTGCAAAACCAAAGTTGGTAATATTGATCCCTTTATAGAAGGTGTATCACCATGTAAGAACAGATATATGCATAATGTCTCACCTCCCAATTGACAGACAAGTTAATTTTTGTGAATCGGCAACCGCAACCATCAATGAAGTTGAATTTCAAAACCATTTCGATTGATTTTGACTGTAAGGTTCTCCTGATACATATTGAACAAAAGAATGTGAGAACATGTGTAAGATTATAAAGCTGGCTGTTTGATCTAATAATTGCTAGGCAACTAAATCTCCAAGACATTCATCATTATGAGTCACAAAGAAAGTTATTTTTCATAGAAAAATAAGCGTATTTCCATAAATAGTTAACCTTTTTGTATGGATCAAACAGCTTTCTCATATTGACTTGTAAGTTTTACGATTGAACTTCAAGTACTTCTGAGGCCTATTAATATATTTATTGAATCAACATTTGCAATACCTTTTCAGTTGAAATGGCTCATTCTGTAGAATAGCTCCTTTATATTCTTTGTTGTCTACGAAGGATATCTGGGATGCAAAACATAATATGATGGTTAGCATCAAATATGAGCAATTGCGTGGATCAGTTCTGGGGTATGGCATTAAACAAGGACTGGTTCATAGTGCTAGAATAAAAAGGTTCAGGATAATTGAATCCTGTTATAAGAGTTTTATTGGGTCCAAAAGTCAACTGCTCCTAAGTTTAGTCCAACTGATTTCTGTTGAGTACACCAGTAAATTCAAGAAGAATAAGCTACCCCAAAAAAAATACATATTCTCAGTGCTACAATACAAGTTGGGAAACATTTACCAACAACGTGGGTTTGCATAATGCGCTACATTCACTAAAGTGGATTACTAAGAAAAAAAAATGTCAGGGTTTCATGAACCCTTATCCGCTAAAAGAAATTTTTGGTGCAGATGGTCAACCACTTCAATGTCTACATTTATTCATTTATTTCAAAGAAAACCCTGCATTCTTATCTAGGTTATTTAAAGAAAAAATCAGCCTCATTTATACCCCAATAACTAAGAGCAGCAAAATGAATCTCTTAAATAATCACCTCAATAGATTTGATGAATGGCAATGGAGCTTTAAGTCCATGTACACTTGCTACCCGGAGATTCCAGTTGACATACTTTTCATCTGTAATGCAAGTGAATAAACTATATGAGAAGTTGTGAACCATGGCCTTGACTAATTGGTATACAATAGAGTGAACTCCTGGGAATTGTTGCCAAATAGAGCAAGCAATCCATTTCAAATAAAGGGCCAACTATTTAGAAACCATCCATTTTTTGTTCTATATTACACAAGTATATGTATGCTACAATGTTATTAGATTCACTAATGTTATTTTTTATATTTCTTTGAGCCTACCGGGAAATTCTCTTGCAAATCTTTTCATAGCTTCTTAATTTAGTGGTGGATGAGATCCAATCTTTGTTCCTGCAAAGTTTATTTGGAATGTCAAGGCCCCTACTAAGGCGGAGATTTTGGGAGGGCTTGTGGCACATGGGAGGACGAATACGTGTGATGTTGTTTTTCTCCTCCATGGTGCATTTTATGCAAAGCTCAAGGGGAACGTGTTGATCATGTCTTTGTGCACTGTATAGTGGCTTACTTCTTATGGAAGAAGTTATTTAGGGAGGCAAGAGTGGACTGGACAACTCCATCAGAGAGGACAGAATCCTTTGGGGTTGTGGGGTGCTAGCTGTCTGTAGCTTGGGTGGTTTGGATGAAAAGAAATAAAAGATTATTTGAAATCTATGGTGGTGTGGAGACGGAAGACCTGTGGGAGTCAAGTTCTGGGCATCCTTTTGGGCTTCTATTTATAAGGAATTAAAGTACCATAATCCTTTTTCCAATATTCTTAACTGAGAAGCAGCTGTAGAATAAGCTCTTAAGCATTGATTTAGCATCAAATGATGAGCTGCTAAGCCTTTAGCCCTAGCTGCCCTTTTAGTTATTTAAACGGACTCCTTGTCCGCATCCTTGTACTTTGCTTTTTGTTTTTTTTTGTTTTTTGTTTTAAATCACTAATGTGGCGACTTATAACTTAAGACAAAGAAGGCATGTTGCCAAGCAAACTACATGAAAAAAAAAATTGTAAGTGTCTTCAGGTGAAGTTAAGTCTACATCTATGGTCTGCTGTGCAAAGATAATAATAAAAAAACAGGCATCTTGTTATAAAGCAAAGACATATTGTACCAATCAGGCTCTCCAGAACATTAGTTCAAGAATAAACTCCATTGAAAGATTAACAGAAAAGTAAACAAAATAATTTCAAACTACAATCCAGGAAGAAGCTTAATCAAAAAAGGGAATAAAACGAACAAAAACAGAAAATTGTTTTTGCATTGTTTATATTTTTCTGTTGTATGAATTGTGAGCTTGTAACCTTAAACCAGAAGTACAACAAAAGCATGCATGTTTTGGTCTCTACACCTAACTGCAAACTATTTAACTAAGCATGTATTCAGATTACCTATACTCAAGGCTTGAGTTAGAATGATCTGAAAAAGATCTATCCGAACAAATGGAGGAATCTGTAGATTTAGAATGTCCATGACACCTGAAATAACCTGTAGTGCAAATGAATAGATAATATCACACTGTCTGAAAAGAAAATAAACCAACTTGACCTCAGCATTCTGATTATACCAGATAACTAGATGAGACCCAAAGATTAATACATTACTGCATCAGCAAGGCAGGCCATTAAGGATTATCCAATACATACTACACTTTCATCAGCCAAAAAAATATAATAATCACTGGATATATAGTAAGGTATGATTACAATACCTTATCTACAAGCCCATGGATCAGTAAAGCTGCCTTCTTGTCCTTTGGAGTTTTCTGAGATTTAACAAATCATATAATAGACAACCATAAGATCATGAGCATATATGTAAAACAAGTGTCTTCACATAGTTTAACAACAGTGGAGGGGATCAATCCACGAAATAAGTTCATAATATCAATTTTCTATATGTACTGAGATAGTCTCCCACAAACAACCATCATCTTGAACAGAAACGAAGCTGCTGAAGTAGAACAAAAGATGATAATACCTGAAGGTTAACAATTACAATCTTTCCCCCACCACGGAGTGATCTCAAAGGTAGGTTGCATGCTGGAGTGATCTGCAAACTGCAGAATAATAACAATCACAAAGTCAAGTCTTAGCTAATGTATCCCGGAAGATGCTTCATGATACAAATAGAAATAACAATAATGAGAATCTATATTTTAAAGTCAAGCACTCTAATATTTCTACTTGGATGTGGCCAGATCTTTCCCTAGAGACCTGACATTCATTTCAGATCAATTTGGCAGTTTTTGCAGATGACAGAACTTCAAAGTAGATGAATAAATAAAACAAATAGCGATGCCGGATTCTATACTATCAACAAACCTTGATTCTCTGCATTAAAATTTATCGGAACCAAAAAGAGATAGTATTGTTATATATCAAAGCTATATAAAATACATGAGCAAATTAGTGAGTGGGATGCAAATGAAAATATCATTTGTCTGTGATGACTTCTTTGGATTTGTGTGGATACACCATTATAATACTTCCAAAGTGTACATCAAAGTGACTTCTTCAGGTATCTCTGTTGTTACTGTTACCTTGTTCCCAAACACAAAACAACATCAGCCATTCTGCAGTGCTTTTCTGCAGGATTCATCTCCTTTGAGGGCAATGCATCCTACATTCAAAGAGAGAGGTTAGTCAATTTAAGAAAGGTTAGTCAATTTCCCACTCCATTTGCACTCACTTTCACCTTTTGTTTGATGGTTTTCAAATGCTTTTATTAGTTGAAAGTCAAAATAATGTTGCACCTCATTGGCATCCAATCAACAACAAAATAAATAGCAAGCAATACCTCCCAGTCAAGAACTGTATCCTTAAGCCTCGCTCCGCACCTTTCATCTGAGCACCTTCTGGAAGTCTCCTTTAGGCCAATAGTTTCTACCTCAAAATCCCGTGTATACCTTCAAATGTTTAAATTGTTATGTGAGATATCAATTGATGAAAGTTAGATATAAACATTTTTAACAAACAAAATATTCATGACATTCTGAGAGAGAGAGAGGCAACACAACATAACAATACAATAGGCTGATTTGTAGAGCAAGCCTTACTCAATGCCACAAGAAGGGCAGACTTCCATGAAGGAGTTACCATGCAACTCCGCTAGTTTCTTCCTTGGTATTCCAGATCGAAGATGGAGGCCGTCAACATTCTAGCATTTAGTAAGTAAATAGCTAATAAGAATGTAGACAAAATATATACTATTTGGAATTGGCTTGCAAGCACCACAGTATAAATAATTTTAAAAGAATATACATGTATATATATATATAATAAAAAATAGAAAATAAGAAAAGAACCGAAGGAGTGATGGAGTCGCACTAAAAACTATAAGTTCCTGATGACAGCAACAGGTTGGCATCAAAGGCATGAAAGAGACTAGAATTTCTAGAAGCAGCAAAATACAATAACACATACCTGGCTAATAACAAACTTCAGTATGCCAGCCCTCTCCAGAGCAACCAAAGCCATATGAGTCAAGCTTGGCCTTGCACGATGAAATGGCAGTGATGCTTCTGGCAACGCTTTGCCTTCACGCTGCACTAGTAAATGGAAATCAGTATCCCATCAATTCATCAAAAATGGTTAGCTCATAAGTTTGAAAGAGGAGGAACTTGCAAAGGACAGTCTAAACTTCTTTCAAATCATTTGCCCCTCTATAAGTTAGCTCATGCAAGATGGATGATGTAGCAGAACTCATTTTCTTAAAGATTTTATCCTGGCAATACACTCTTTTTATGTGCACACTGACTTAAGCAGCCTAATGACCTCACCCTAAGTTTAACCACAGTAGTTAACATATAGGAGAAGCAGTAAAAGACAAGGGGGCTTTTGGAAAGGAAAAGAACCAGAGTAGATAGCTACTAATTCTGCAGGGATAAAATTGAAACAAAAACTCATTTAAATCAAAACATTAAAAAAGGACAGTTGTCATGGATGTCAGTTGGAACATATTGAACATATGACCTTCAAAACTCAAACTCCATTCAATGCAACACTTCCCTCCAACCAAGAAGAGTTGCTAATAGAAGTATGTTTTTGGTGTTTTGGAATAGAAACTCAAGAGGAAACCACAATATTAGGGTACTCACCTGAAGAGTCCAAATTCCCTTTGGACCTCGAAAATCAGGTATACCACAAGAAGTTGATATTCCTGCACCTGTAAACACCACTAGATGTTTACTCTGCAAGAACAGAGAAGTATTGTGAAGAACTGGACTAAACAGATCATATACATAAACAGACAAAAAAAACACATAGATTAAGCAGATAATGACAAGTGTAGGTTTAAACCTTCTGTACCAGCAAAGCAAGCTGTTCAATCTGCAAACAAACACAGACAGGTGATATAAGTATATCAACCATACATATGAGTAAAATTTTATATTAGCACAGTCAACACACAGGGAAAAGATCATGAGGATAAGCAACCGCAAAAGTGAACATATATGCAATGGAATTTGCAATTAGTAAACACATCTGAAGACATGTCTTGAGAAATTCTTGAAAATAATTTGCGTCAAAATTAATATAAACTAAAAAAGAGTTGAATAACTCAAGTACAATTTTCTTAACTGTGTAACCAAAATAAATCAATTCTTTAACTGAGGCATAAATCCAGGACTCTTGAATTGCTATGCAAATCCTAAAAAATGCAACTATGGAAACAGATACACACACCAGAGAGAAGTTCATGTGAATTTCAATATCAGATCGCATTGAAACTCTCATATTCAAGCAAAAGATTCCGATATATGGGATATCATGTAAATAGAACAAAATTTGGACGAACAGAGATTCTCCTTCAAAAAAAAACAGCCACACTGATGCTACCCATGTACACAAACCCTACCCCAGAAACACTACAAGGGCAATAAAAGATTGTGACATTGTCTGACACCATTCGAATACTTCAACTACATTCCATCTATACATGGCAAACTGAAAATTACAGCTCTATATACGAACGTTTCTGAGATAAACAATGGCAAAGGTATTGGAGCAATGCCGCAACCCAGAAACTGACTCAATGCAACTCATTGATCAAGAGAGCAAGTAAATTGGATCAAAATGAAAATCAACGCCAAAACCCAGATACCAGATCTTACTAAGCATAAAGATATATCAAAAACAAGTGTTTTCCACATTCAACTAAAGCTAGAACTGCCCCAAATTACACATAAACCCTAAGTACCATTTATGGGTATCAAAATTGCAGAAGATTAACGAAGTCATAAACATTAAGAACAGAAAACATTTAGGAATATGAAACCTTTTGTTGCAGAACGTCAGGTGCGTCGAAATGTTCAGACATTCCGACGCTGCCCACATCTTCTATGTAGGAAAGTTTTTCTGCATAACCCAACGACATGGTCAATCCTCGGGAGAAGTCTGAGTTTCGAGTAAGAAGACGGATGTGGGAGAGTGGTGACTGGTGAGTTGTGTTCTGTTTTCTTTTTCTTTGTTCCCTCTCGGTTTTATGACCCATTTTTGTTTTTTTATTGAGTTTTATGACTATTTTAGAGAAATTTTAAATACACACCCTTTATTTTCTTAATACACATCTTTATTATTTTATGTTTTTATTGAGATTTTATAGGTAAGCTAAATGACCAAAACATACATTTATTATTAAAAAAAAAAATCACGTTAGAAGCATTCTTTCTAACGTCTTCTACCTTAAAATCGTCGAAAACATGTCTTCTCCCCTAACCCCAATTCTTCTCCACAATTCATTTGGGTTGTTTTTTGTTGTTGTTGTTGTTGTATCTATATCAGCTTTAGTTTGATCTTACAGATCATATTGTCAAGTACTGTATCTTTATCAGTTTTAGTTTAGTTTGATCTTGGAGATCATATTGTTAAATACTGCATCTTTATCATGATATATTTTATCGAATAACTAGCTATCTATGTTTAATAGCTAATGTACTTCTACAGTTGTACTAGCTTGAGAATTTTGAAAACTTGTATTGGTGATTTGGAGTTGGGATATAACAATAATTATTTGATTATAAATAACAATAATCATTCTA